>NC_061106.1:20532517-20536510 GCF_015104395.2 Macrobrachium nipponense
ATATATATATATATATATATATATATATATATATATATATATATATATATATATATATATATGAGAGAGAGAGAGACTCAACTAGACTCAAAAAGGTAACGATGCGAGGGTTTATGCTCGATTTCGACCTCCGAGCCGCAAAGGTCAAATGGGAGACCTAACAAAAGTTAGTAATGCATTTGATAAACAATTTTCTGTAGAGTTAATTTGAGGCGTTCACAATATTAAGGGTCTCCGGGGGCTGATTAGGAAAAAAAAAAAAAGGCTTGAGAAAAACGCGTTTTGTAAATTGGCATTTTCAGACACGCCATATCACAACCTTGTGTAAGATAATGGAACTTTCGACCACTTTGGAGTCTACATGTTCAAGTACGCTTTTCCATGGGTAAATTAGGATATTTTTAGAAGACTTTGGAGCAAAAGAAAAAAAATTGTGAACGCCTCATCTTATCTACTAAATTATTTGTACACAAGTGTAACTTAAAATCCAAATGAAATGGGCTGTCACACACGATAGATCTGTTACAGGTAGATGGAAAAAAAAGGAAAGTATAACTGCTATAGTCTTCTTTTTTTTCCTGGCGATAAATAGTCGCAGCTGATGATAATGAAAGTAAACGTGACTGGCTGCTAAAGCTCATGCTACCCACCACACCTCCGACCAATCAGGAGAAAGATAGCGACATCGGCGCCGATATTTATCGTAAAAAGAAGAAAAAAAAAAAAACAGACTACATTTTCATAACAGGAGTGATGTTAATACCGAAGGTATAACACATGTACAGAAATAAAGTGGTGGGAATCGAAATTAAACATTAATACCTCGGTGAAAGGCCTTAGAGCACTTTTATAGTCATTAACGTCATTGCGTTTCCGGGACGCGCTTAGGACTGAGGTTATGAAATGTTCGTGATATAACGGAGATTGAAGAAGTTAATAGGTAAAAAGCCACATAATGTATATGAGCGACTGTATTTAAAAAAAAATTATGAAATGTTCGTGATATAACGGAGAGATTGAAGAAAGTTAACAGGTAAGAAGACACATAGATAGAAAGAAAAAAAGAAAGGCTCTTCAACCGTTTGCACAAAGGTCCTCCTGAGCCAACCGAATAAAATGACGTCTATTTAAGAAGATGACTGACTAATTTTTTTTTGTAACAGTCCAGAAAACCGTCGAACAATCTTTCAGCATAGATTATGAAATGGCGGTCATGTAAATGGCTGTTTCCCCGTATGAAAATGAATGAAATAAGCGAGTCAGATTTAGCGTAATAATTAAGAGGGAGCATCTTTCATAATAAAAAAATATCCTTTCTAGAGATAGTAACGATTTTCAATTCAATAATCAAAATTTCCAGTTAATTTGTCTTGAGACGATCGTAAATGGACGTTTATTCGGATATTATTTTTTTTTCTTTTTCTTAATCATCATTTTCTTGTAACAAAATCCTTCTCATTTGACCACTTGAAAATCAGCTCTGGATTCCAGGTTTTGATGAGAATGTGAGCGTCAGGATTATGGAATGGAATATAGAGTTTAGGCCAAAGGCCAAGCACTGGGACCTATGAGGTCATACAACGCTTGAAAGGAAACTGAGGTTAGGTAGGTCTGAAATTTAAAGGGAGGAAAACCTCGCAGTTGCACTATGCAATAACTGTTGGAAGAAAGGTAATATGAATGGAGGCACAGTTAAAGGAATGAAAGGGGTTGCAGCTAGGGGCCGAGGGGACGCTGCAATGAACCTTCAGTAATGCCTACAGTACTGATGGCACTAACACCTCTACGGGTCAGTTTGTTTGTCTGTATGGTGCTTTTTTTTTACGTTGCATTGACCAGTGGTTATTCAGCAACGGCACCAACGGCTATACGTGACTTCCGAACCGAATTCGAGAGTGAACTTCTACCACCAGATATACACATCTCTAACCTCTCAGTGGAACGCCCGAGAATCGATCTCGCGGCCAACGAGGTGGCACGCCAACACCATACCGACCACGCCACTGAGGCGCTTCTACGGGGGTCAGGATTATGAGACATGGCATCCAGATTAGGCCAAGATTTGTTCCTGACAGGTCGAGACCCTTAATTAATCGGATGTAGATGAGACACCTGTGAAGAAAACATTTCATCTCCTGCTAAGGATTACTATTAAAACTCCTTTGGAAGATTCAGGGGTATTTAAGGATTTGATCTGTTCCCGTTCTCTGAGCCTCCTTCCTTCCTTTCTTAGTGCCACCATTGTGACGATAAATCTTATTTCATCGCCTCATTTGAAACTAGACCAATTTCACAGTCGAAGCGCACATTATGAAAAGGACGATTGAATACGAAGAGGGATTTTTCTCCGCTGTTTGTGAATAGTCTGTTCACTGTTATTGCCAAAGCATAACTTCCATTGTTCTGCGTAATCAGTATTTAAAACTGAAGGATTATGTTCACGCATATATTACTTTCTCCTCATTTGAGTTTTTTCCCGTCTGTCGCTCGAAACCGGACCGAATGAAATTCAAACGGAATTGTCTCATTTTGGTAGGATGAGTCCAGAGCTTCACGTCAGGCTTTCTATTCCTTTTAATATTTACCCAGAATTAATAGAGTACAGGGTTAGACTGTCCCGTCGTTACTGCGCATATTTGTGACGTCATTGGTAGGTGGCCATAAAAGAAACCAAGAAACCAAATAAATTAAGGGTCACTATAGGGAATTGTTTGCCCACACCCATTCTCTATGTCTTTTCACGACCTTGTGTGAAAGAGGTCCTGTTAATCTCCAGCTACTGGAAGACAGTTTCTTGTTCTTCACTCTCGTGGGGTCAAATACTGACTGATGACTTTTTTTTTACTGAACCTCAGTCAGGTCAGCCACGTGACGTCATGCGCGAGATCGTCCTATTTTTTTGGTCAGCAGCGGTCTAACCCTGTGCTCTATTAATACTGACCGTAATGAGATTAAACTCCGGAAATGGACCACGACGCCGGAGCGATCCTCATCACAGAAAACATTCGGATCGTTTTTGTAGAAAAGATCTGAAGGTGATTGAATGACAATCACGATATGGAAAGAAAGCAGGTTTTTTAAATTGGAGCAAATTTTCCAACCATCACCATAGATTTTCAATTTACATCCATAATTTTCTTTCTGGCATCCTGATCAAGAAGATAAAATTACATACTACAATGGAACAAGAGAAGAAATCTGGTTATACTGCGTAATATGCATATATATATATATATATATATATATATATATATATATATATATATAGATATATATATACTATATATATATAGATATATATCCATAATATATAATATATTATATATTACTATATATATATATATATATATATATATATATATATATATATATATATCTATATATCCATATATATATATTGATATATATATATATATATATATATATATATATATAATATATATATATATATATATATATATAGTCATATCACATTTCCGGGATTCATATACATATATCGAGCTACAATGTCCTTTAAGAATACCTAATTCGCTCTCCACCTCGGAATTAATATATTTTCATTACATGCTTAACCGAAGGGGAATTTTTTCTCGATAATAGACTTACCTGGGACCGGGGCGGGGCGCGCCCCGGTCCAGGCAAGTCTATTATCGAGAAAAAAATTCCCTTCGGTTAAGCATATATGAAAAATATATTAATTCCGAGGTAGAGCGAATTAGATATTAAAGGACATTGTAGCTCGATATAATATATATATATATATATAATATATATATATATATATATATATATATATATGTGTGTGTATATATATATATATATATATATATATATATATATATATATATATATAATATATAATATATATATATACATATATATATAAAACAAGGCGTGATCTGACCTCCACCTTACTCTTGGCGAGTGCTAAAATCTATGGTCAAATAGTGTTGTTTCACCAAGAAATTTAAAACAAATAATCTATTTTATTAG
>NC_061106.1:20537010-20544510 GCF_015104395.2 Macrobrachium nipponense
GGAGACGAGATAAAATTATATTCTAGACGAGATAATGATATTCTATTCTTTCTCTGTCCTTTTTTTTTTGTCTGCCTAGAGTGCTTGTTTTGTTTAGCTGCCCACCCATTTGAGGAACTAAAGGTTGTTAGCAGTCTTTATGCCTAACTGCTGTAAATTCTGAAATGTGTCTTTTTTCAGAATTTTAAATATTTGACATTCAAAGTTTACTGAGCAAAGATTCTCGTATTAAAACCTACAAGAACACCAGAAAATGACGTGAAAAAATGTATAAACAAAACTAAAACCTTAGTAATGTGTTTATTAAATAATACTTGAGTTGCTGCGGTTGGTAGCAATATTGCTGTGTGGTCCGTTCCGCTCGGTTTCAAACCAGATGGTTTTTCAGAGAAGGTTCTTCGATAACTACGAAGAACAACGAGAATAAACAAAATTTGCTTCTAGTTGTAGAGACACAGAAAGGTAAATTACCATGCCCTAATTAATCAAACAAAAATCCAACGTCCATAGTTAAAAATTGTATATACAAAAACAGTCCTTGGTTTTGTCCTGACATATGAATCGCTGAAGAAAATTCCACCTAAAACATTTCGTTTTGTTAAAACAAAAGCCAGAAATATTCTACTAAATCACTGTCAAGGGCGTCTGGCTTTGGAGTTTCAAGATACTCCCTTGTCTACCTTAATTTGAGGTAAGTACCTCTTCCAATATAATCACGACTAATTCAAAATTGAAAAGAAATCTTTTTGTATTTATTACATTTCTTTCCATGACTTTTCACACTTTGACTGGAATACATATTCTCTCTCTCTCTCTCTCTCTCTCTCTCTCTCTCCTCATCTCTCTCTCTCTCTCTCCTCTCATTATCCCCAATATTTCTCTTGAAGTTTCCATACGTTCCCGGCTACCAGCCGTTGCGGTAACAATGGATGAAGTATTCACAAATAGTTCCATTTTACGCCTCTGTTACGTCCTACATTTGGTTTATCATTGGTTCTAGAGTTATTTGCAAATCCGGTCATAAAACAATAACTATATTTAGCCGGAATCAAACAAGATTATGATTAAAGCTGAAGGAATGAAGGAAAAAAATAGAGAGATTTAAGATAAGACAACGAGACTACTTTCCTTTCCGTTTACGTAAGTCCTGCTTGTCTATATGTAGGTATGTATGTTAATGTGTATATATATATATTATATATATATATATATATATATATTATATATATATATATATATATATTTATATATATATATATATATATATATAGATATATATTATATATATATATATATATATATATATAATGTATATGTAAACGCAGATAAGAATCTCGTTTTTATTTGGTAAACGTGGAACCCCGAGCGGTAGGAAAACTGATACACACAATCTCTCTCTGTCTCTCTCTCTCCAAGCGACCTCTCTCTCTCTGTCTCTCTCCATTCTGACAGGTAATCAAAAAATGAGAGCCAAAGATATATAAAAAAATAAATGTTTATTCAACAATGGAAAGATAATAATCCAAGTCTCACAGACTAACTAACTCAGTTACCCCCCAGCATTTAAAATGTCTACATCAGTAATTAGTCACACCAATTGTCTCTTCTCCCATTCGGACTCTCGGTCCCCCCTTGCCAGAATCGTCTGTTACAAAGACACGAGAAACACACTTGTTAGCACACATAAGTTTAAAGACAAAGTTAAAGATTAAACATTCCTACAATGTATTAACAGGCCATCCTTTTTGGGCTAAAGTAAGGTAACACTTACCCATTTCCAACCAGAATATCACTCACAGTTTAAAAAAACACTTTGGCACTTGCCATCGTGGCTCTGGCTTCCTCCCACGGATCTCTGTGCAAAGTCTTCCCATAGACTTGGCTAAGGACGCCATTATCAAAGGAAGAGGTGCACATACATACGAATGCACACTGGTCGCAGCAGTTTCTCAAAGGCACTTGGAAAAGACTCATGAACTCGTGAACATTGACCCACCCGCTTAAACTATGCATCAGAAATGATTTATCAGCTCTCTCAGGCTGTTGCTTCGGACTCTTGTCTCTATGGGAAGTTGAAAAGTGAACAGTCTTCACATTACAAGAAATGTCACAACGAACATATTAAATATATTATTAATTATAACCCCTAAGACTCACAGTACATACACATATATATATATAATATATATAATATATATATATATATATATATATATATATATAAGATATATATATATTATTATTATGTTTATTGCCATCTCGTCTACCCAGCATTATTCATTTTAGTAGTTCTAAAAGAGCAGCCATTTTCCTCTAACATCAGCTGATTTTGGGAGAGCAAACACGAGGCAGGCGGAGAGATCGGAATTTCCGCTTAGGCTTGAACTAGAGTAAGACAGGCAGGTCACAGGATTAGCTATGCCCTCGATGTGGGCTTTAGGGATTCCTAACATAAGACCTCTTTTCCTTCCAAATTCGCTGGCTGTGTTTTATGCATTTTTCAGACAATGCCAGAGGCTGTGTGTGAAAATCCAGGTGTATTCAAAAAAAAACATCCAGCTTCTGTCTCAGTCCCAGATAGCTACTCCGGAAAGACAGACGTGTCTTTTCCTCTGACTTGAAAGTCAGCCCTTTGTCGTCCCACGCTGGTTGGACCACCTCATATATCATGACTCATGTTCAAGCCTCAAGGATTAAAGGTACGTCTAAAAAGTGCAAAAATCCAACCAGCTCGGTTTCTCCAAGACAACTCTTGCTAATTTCATTTTCAAATCTTCCTTGTAACACTCTATATTGAAATCCCTTTGTCCTCATCGGGGCATGTGCTCCCCCCTGTGACCTTTTAAAGCTTAAGTCTTCATTGCATATCTCATTTAAAACTAGAGTTCCTTCCCCAGTGTGTTAGATAAAATTGAATAACTGTAACTTGTGCAAGAAGTCTTCATTTCATTTTGGGAACTTTTCCAGATGGCTGAGTCATGTGTCCAAGTCTCCCCGTTCACAAGTGCTGCCCTAACGCAAGATAAAGTATGAGTAATTTCGGAAACCAGCATTGACTTTAATCTGATTTTGGCCCACCAGTTTCCCCCTATGAGAGAGATAGGATTGGTCCAGGTGCGGACAAGCTGCACTTACTTTCCCCAGGCCATTCAACGGCCTCTTGTAAATAAATGATGGTAAATTAATTAGCTGAGTTTCCTGGCGACCTATTCTGGAGTAATCATAACCAAATCAATCCTTTTGAGGTAAGTTAGAATCAAGATATTCTGCATTTTTTTCCTCTAATATTTTTCCATTTACATATTTGGGTCCATACAAGGCCGCCCATACTGTATATATATATATATATATATATAATATATATATATATATATATATATATATATATATATATATTCTATATATATATTATATATATATATATTATATATTATAGTCTCAGTAACTGGGCGGCTACTTGGAATCGTAGCTTTAAATAACATTGCCAATACCTTTTAATTTCTGAGTCGCTGGTTATTAAGAGGATGAAACCGGTACTCAAATAGCTATCGTGTGATTTCATAATAAGGAGACAAGTGGGTCGTTAGCCATTTTACTTTGCGTATGGTAATTTGTTTTAGATTTCACCCTTACTTTTATGTTTTGCGTTCGTTTTAGTTTTTTTCTTCTGTAATTTTGTGATTAATTACTTTTTGAATTTGTTGTTCGTTTTGTTTTTTTTTAGCGTTTTTACTGAAGATTTGAGAAATACAATTCATTTTAATGTAAATTCTTTCTGGCCTTGCCAATATTATTTATCATTAAGCTATATATATATATATATATATATATATATATATATATATATATATATATATATATATATATATATATATATATATATATATGTATGTATATATATATATAGAAATACACGTACGTACAACCATACATACTTTTGATATATGAGTATATATGGTTGTATGTGTGTGGATATATGTATGTATATATAGACATACATACTTACACTTATGTATAACTATACATACGTTTGGTGGATGTATGAGTATATGTAATTATTTTTTTAGTTTTATATAAAATCCCATTCAATAGCTATTTGACCCAGTAATTTTAAAGGTCTCTATTTCTACATCAGATTGGCCCTCAAAAGAAAAAGAAAAAATTGGAGAATATTTGATAAAAAAAAAAAAAATTATGAAACCATCCGGCTAACCTAGGAAAAAGAGCGATCTGGCAAGACGCTGTAATTGAATATCGTGATGGTTGTGTAAATTACAGTGAGAGCAGAACACATACCAAAATTAGAGTAGCACTGTTCCCGGAATAAAACACACATGATAGTGACGATCAGGTTAAAAGCAAGTCCCATAGCTGAATAGGTGTTGGTCAAATAGAAGAGTGAGGTAAAGTGTTCCCACATAGTAGACTACTATATACGCAGTCATATAAGTACACACAGTAATGCTCTTTGATCAAACACGTTCTGAAGTGAGAGGGAACGGACGCAAATCTCACAGAGATATGAAATCCCGAAAGATAAAAATGGAGGAAAAAAATGTTGCGAGAAAATTCGAACTGCCCTTTGGCTTTCGTAATGAGCGGGATATATTCATTCCTATTCCTGACTTTAAAAGGATCCATATTCGAGCGCTGTGACGGTCATAATGCCTATCTTTGTTCAAAAAGTTTTGAAAGCCCCATAGTCACTGCATAGTGACGGGGGATGAGTTTTCTCATGTAAACACGAAATGAGAGGTTAGGCGGACAAAAGTCTTTTGTTAAAAGCTATGATTTATTTTTCGTCCATAGCAGCCTTTACCTTCCCCAGGACTGTTGGAAGTGAACATCAGAATAAAAGACTTAAGAAACTTTAAGTAAAAAAACATTAGTATTATGAACCGCATTAACCATCAAATGGAATAGTAATCTCATTTTTTATTGCACCCCACAAAATGTACAAATTCCAAAGACGTAACTCACCATGAATTGACACAATGTTCTTTATGAGGATATTTTTCATATGTAAACCTTTCCCGGTATTTGTTTATAGCACACTAAATAAATACTACTGTGCATTTCACTCGCCTTATGTCATCGTGTATTTTGGAATAAAAGAGCCTGTTCACAATCTCTGCCGTCATTTTTTTTTTTTTTTAGCAAAGTGCAGTCTTAAGGCGCTGTCACAACAGCGAAATTTCCGTCTACTTTTTCTGACTTTGTCCTCGACTCTTCAAAGAAGTGGACGACATTCCTCTGGTTGTCACACACGTTCTTCTTCATACAGTGGTTGTCGTTGTCAAAACGTAAATAAACCATCTGATACGTGACTTCCCGGACTATTAAAACAACTATGCCTTATAACACAAAGCAACTAGTGGGTCGTGCTTGCATGTGTTTAATGAGGCTTCATAGATTAAAGAAAAAAAAAAAGTCTTTGGGTTCGGTCCTGGTTAACACGACGTGAAAAGTTTTATTTTTAAAAAATAAGCTAGGGCTAGCATAGATGGGCTATCCCTAACCTTGTTTACACAACCACAGTTAGACTGTATCATAAATTAAGCTAGAGAAACACTACAAACATTTTAAAGATTTGTGTTTATATTATTTGATAGTGAAAACAAAAAACATAATGGGAGCAGACCTAGGCTATATAACAATCTGATACTCAAGATATAGCATGCTTACCTGTATGAAGATCAGCAAGTTCAGGAAAGTATTCTCTGAGTCGCAAGGTGATTTCTTCCTGTTTTTTTTTCCTTTTAAGACCCTTTTTCATAAAAACTATCATGTTTTATGGTCCAATAAGAACTCTAAGTCTCTCCCTCATATCTTCGACCAAAAAACCGTTCTGGCAATCTTGTCCACTGTACCAAGAACTCCATCTTGCATCTGATGACTTGAAATGCGCGCTCTCCGAGATATAAACAAACAATAAAGTCGACGGTATACGATGGGTTGAATTCGATCGGTACCGTTTTCAAAATTCGTGACGACGACACCAGAAAACATTTTTTTTTCTTCATCTTCCCGCCACTGGCCATGGCAAAAGGCTGATAAAGTTCCTCTCCATCTGTCTCTATCCCGAGCCATTTCCCTCACTTCCTCTAGGTTCTGGAGTTCATCCTCAAGATCCCTGACAATTATGTCTCATCCACCTCGTTCTTGGTCTGCCCAGCGGTCTTCTTCCTATTTGTACTGCTCTCAGTGCTCTCCTGGGGTCTCTATTCCCATCCATCCTCTCAACATGTCCAAACCATTTCAGCCTTCCCCTCTTCAACCTGGTACTGACTGGCCTTTGCCTCAATCTCACCCTGATGTCTTGCATTTCTAACATAATCATCCCATTTAATGCCAAGTATCCTTCTCAGCAGCTTCATCTCAAAAAGCATCCAACCTTTTCTCCTCTGTTCTGGTCAGTGCCCAGGTGGACGAGCCATACATCAGAACTGGTAGTACTACTGCTTATTGAATATTCTCATCTTAGTTTTCAAGCTGATTTCATGCCTTGACCAAACGTTTTTTTCTCAGAAACCTCAAAAGCTCTTGCTGCTCCTAGTTTTCTTCTTTGTATATCTCAATTTGCCTCCCGTCTGCTGTTACTACACTCCCAAGTAAACAAACTTCTCAACTTGCTTGAGTTCCTGTCCTCTGATTGTCAATACCTCATGTGCACCCAATCATCATCCTTACTCACAACATGATCTCGCTCTTCTTTGTGCTGATGTTCAAGACCAAAATTCTGTGTCTCTGTCTCCATCCTCATTACATACCTACCCAGCACCAGCCACGTATCAGCAACCAACGCCAACATCATCAACAAAGTCCAAATCCATAAAAACTTCTCCACCAATACTAGCCCCTCTGTTTTCATTCTCCATCACTCTTCTCATGATGTGGTCAATATATACACTAAACAAGGTGGGTGACATAACACATCCCTGTCTTAGCTCACTTCCAAACTGGAAACCAGTCACTTGCTGTCCATCCAGCTGTACACAGCTGCACACTCCTTGTACCAGTTCTTTAGTATCCTTATCACTTTCAGTGGTATACCATAGTGTTCTGCCACTCTCCACATTCCATCTCTCCATACTGAATCATACGCTTTCTCCACCAAAAAGTCGTCGTCAAAACATGAAAAGTCGACGTCAAATTCAAAAGTCGACGGAAATTTCGCTAGTGTGACAGCGCCTCTAGAAGTAAACAGTTACGTCAGTTTGATCTTGAAAACGAAGAGAAATTCCAACAACGCTGATACCAATCCGAGCGAGTGACTGCGACGTCACGAAAACGTCACTATGAAGCCCCACCACCCATCTCGATTCTCTTTTGTTTTCTCTCTCTCATCTAGAATTTCAACCCCGGTTTCAAACCATTGAACATAGATTGGGAGGTTAGGGGAGGGCGCAGTGATACCCTTGGGGACCTCGCACTTCAGGCGCTTGCAAAGCTAATTTTAATCTGGCCATTCTTTTTTTTTTTATTGCCTTGCCTCTCTCT
>NC_061106.1:20549510-20567010 GCF_015104395.2 Macrobrachium nipponense
ATTTATCGTAAAAAAAAAAAAAAAAAAAAACAAAAAAAAAAAAAAAAAAAACTACATTTTCATAACAGGAGTGACGTTAATACCGAAGGTATCACAAATGTACAGAAATAAAGTGGTGGGAATCGAGATTAAACATTAATACCTCGGTGAAAGGCCTTAGAGCACTTTTAGAGTCATTAACGTCATTGCGTTTCCGGGACGCGCTTAGGACTGAGATTATGAAATGTTCGTGATATAACGGAGATTGAAGAAAGTTAATAGGTAAGAAGACACATAGATAGAAAGAAAGAGAGAATTTCTCAACCGTTTGCACAAAGGTCCTCCTGAGCCAACCGAATAAAATGACGTCTATTTAAGAAGACGACTTACTAATTTTTTTTTTTTTTTTTTGTAACAGTCCAGGAAACCGTCGAAGAATCTTTCAGCAAAGATTATGAAATGGAGGTCATGTAAATGGCTGTTTCCCCGTATGAAAATGAATGATATTTTAAGCGAGACCAGATTTAGCGTAATAATTAAGAGCGAGGCATCTTTCATAATAAAAAAATATCCTTTCTAGAGATAGTAACGATTTCAATCAGTAATTAAAATTTCCAGTTAATTTGTCTTGAGACGATCGTAAATGGACGGTTTATTCGGGTATTATTTTTTTTCTTTTTCTTAATCATCATTTTCTTGTAACAAAATCCTTCTCATTTGACCACTTGAAAATCAGCTCTGGATTCCAGGTTTTGATGAGAATGTGAGCGTCAGGATTATGGAATGGAATATAGAGTTTAGGCCAAAGGCCAAGCACTGGAGGGACCAATGAGGTCATACAACGCTTGAAAGGAACATGAGGTTAGGTAGGTCTGAAATTTAAAGGGAGGAAAACCTCGCAGTTGCACTATGCAATAACTGTTGGAAGAAAGGTAATATGAATGGAGGCACAGTTAAAGGAATGAGAGGGGCTACAGGTAGGGGCTGAAGGGACGCTGCAATGAACCTTCAGTAATGCCCTACAGTAATGATGGCACTAACACCTCTGGCGGGTCAGTTTGTTTGTCCTGTATGGGGTGTTTTTTTTACGTTGCATGGAACCAACGGTTATTCAGCAACGGGACCAACGGCTTTACGTGACTTCCGAACCAATTAGAGAATGAATGAACTTCTACCACCAGACATACACATCTCTAACCTCAAATCAGTGGAACGCCCGAGAATCGAACTCGCGGCCAACGAGGTGGCCCGCCAACACCATACCGACAACGCCACTGAGGCGCTTCTACGGGGGTCAGGATTATGAGGACATGGCATCCAGATTAGGCTAAGATTGTTCCTGACAAGTCGAGACCCTTAATTAATCGGATGTGGTTTGAGGACACCTGTGAAGAAAACATTTCATCTCCTGCTAAGGATTACTATTAAAACTCCTTTGGAAGATTCAGGGGTATTTAAGGATTTGGATCTGTTCCGTTCTCTGGCCTCCTTTCCTTCCTTTCTTAGTGCCCCATTGTGACGATAAATCTTATTTCAAAACGCCTCATTTGAAACTAGACCAATTTCACAGTCGAAGCGCACATTATGAAAAGGACGATTGAATACGAAGAGGGATTTTTCTCCGGTGTTTGTGAATAGTCTGTTCACTGCTATTGCCACTAGCATAACTTCCATTGTTCTGCGTAATCAGTATTTAAAACTGAAGGATTATGTTCACGCATATATTAAACTTTCTTCCACAATTGAGTTTCCCGTCTTTGTCGCTCGCAAAGGACCGAATGAAATTCAACGGAATTGTCTCATTTTGGTAGGATGAGTCCAGAGCTTCACGTCAGGCTTTCTATTCTTTTCATATTTACGCAGAATAATAGAGTACAGGTAGACTATCCCGTCGTTATGCGATATTTCTGACGTCATTGGTAGGTGGCCATAAAAGACAACCAAGAAACCAAATAAATTAAGGGTCACTATAGAATTGTTGCCCACACCCACCCATTCTATCTCTTTCACAACCTTGTGGGAAAGAGCTCCCTGTTAATCCCTAGGTACTGGAAAACAAGTCCTCCTTGTTCTTCACTCTGGTGGGGTCAAATATTAACTGATGACTTATTTTTATTTTTTACCTAAACCTCAGTCAGATCAGCCACGTGACGTCATGCGCGAGATTGTCCTATTTTTTGGTCAGCAGCGGTCTAATCCTGAGCTCTATTAATGCTGACCGTAATGAGATTAAACTCCGGAAATGGACCACGACGCCGGAGCGATCCTCATCACAGATCATTCGGATCGTTTCCGTGGAAAAGATCTGAAGGGTGATTGAATGACAATCACGATATGGAAAGAAAGCAGGTTTAAAAAATTGGTGGCAAATTTTCCAACACATCACCATAGATTCCAATTTACATCCATGATTTTCTTTCTGGCATCCTGATCAAGAAGATAAAATTACATACTACAATGGAACAAGAGAAGAAATCTGTGTTATAACTGCGTAATATATATATTATATATATATATATATATATATATATATAGATATATATATATACATATATATAGTATAGATATATATATATACATATATATATATATATATATATATATATATATATATATAGATATATCATAATATATATATACATATATATATATATATATATATATATATATATAGTATATATATATATATGTATATATATATATATATATATATATATATATATATATATATATATATAAAACAAGGCGTGATCTGACCTCCACCTTACTCATGGTGCCTGCTAAAATCTGTGGTCAGATAGTGTGTTTTACCAAAGAAAATTAAAACAAATAAGCTATCTTTTATTAGAAATAATTGCTCTGATCTGTGCATTATTCCTTTTCTGCATTGCCAATCTAATAAATAAATCATAAGTATCCTATCCTAAAAATTCCTGTATCTTTAATTCAAAGCGAAACACCTTTCTCAGACCTTTATAGGTTTTTCCATAGGGCTTCCTATCCTCCCAACGACAACAAACAACAGCAACAAAAGTAGTTTGTAGGCTGACTCCCCAAGTAAGCGAAAATTCGTATGCCAGACAGATAGATAAGCGAGTTACACCTCCGGACAAGAAGTCATACAATCGATGTGGGAAAAAGAAAAATTCGTTGCTAATCATCTTCCATAATGTCGTTGCACCTGACTGACAGGCAAAGCCCCATAGGCCTTCGCCGTAAAAAACAAATTTCCAGGGAGGAATGTCATCTCGCCTTTCCTCGACACATCGTGACTTTAATTGTATCGGCCACAGATTGATTAATTAATTAAGCATCGAGTAGTGTGTCGGAAGAGTGACTCTCTCTCTCTCTCTCTCTCTCTCTCTCTCTATCTTTCTCAGTGATTGTTTTGGAGGATTATGGGCGTCCCGCTTTTTCAGGAAGGTCCCTTACTCGGTTCTGCGGTACGGGAATATGCACCGATTTAATGCATTTGCAATTATGAATAAGGAATTCTATCGTTATTCGTCCCCCACCCCTCTGAAGAATAATTAATAAGAGTTTTATGAGACGTCAAGGTAATTGCGAGGATTCCCTTTGAATAACGTAAGCACTGAATGAAATCCTGGTTCTGAACAATTTCAGTCATTATGGTAAGAGAGTTAACATATTTCATTAGAATTGCTGTCAGTCCATTAAGATATGTTTATCTATCATATCCCCACCTTGGAACATTGCTCGGAAGAGAGTAGTGAGAGTAACAACGGGGGTAAAGAAGTTATATCTCGCGTACATTCTTTGTCTTCTGTGTGTGAATCTTGTAATTCTTCAAGTTTGATTTTCTCTTCAGTATAAAATCCAATGAAGTAATAAAAACAATGTATATATAACGCAAGTGTAAAGAAGTGATTCTTCATGCTTTCAAATATACTTGACAAGTGAGACAGTTCAATGTCTCATCACAGGATAAGCAGACATCAGGAGAATAGTCAAGACTTTAACATCCTTTCTTCATAGAGTACTTGTCTGCTTCTTCTTACCATTCTTCAAGGAAGCTGTTTTAGGATTGAGAGCCCAATTCGAAAAATGTCCTGTCCATAAGCTTGTCGAAATAATAGTTAGGCCTGATATGAATTGTAATCTTATTGATATCTATTTCGGTAACTTAGAGATCTTATTGGAAAATTTTCTTGTGAGAAAAAAAATAATAAAAAGAACTAAATTTAGGTACGGAAGTGCCGTGTTTAATGACCTCCACACGTGCGCTCCTCTTCACTTAATTGAGAGGCGCTGCCTCCCTATAGACTCAAAGTCCAGCCTTCCTTGTCAGTCAATATTCTTTACATAAGTCTTCGTCGATACTTGATAAGGAGGTGGATCCGTTCTCATCTTCAGCCACATCCCGAGCATCCTCCAAGACGGCGCAAATTCACCTGTCCTCATCTTTCCCATGACGTTGCCTGTGTACTGTGCTGTTTCTCTGCCTGCAACCCGTAAAACAATGCCTTCTTTCTTTTCACTTCTCTCTTGATTGGCTCCTCTGAGCAACTTCCTGTTTGCGGGTAGATTTATGTTTTTGCCACGATCCATAAAAAAAGGTGAAGGAAGTAGTATACGCTTTTTGTGTGTTTGTGCGTATATTAGTGTGTGTGTGTGTCTGTGTGCGTGTGTGTGTGTGTGTGTGGTGTGTAGTTAAATTCGTCATTGTCAGTCGAGGACTTGTATCTGGTTGTAACCATTCATATTCACGTTAATACTATTTTCGTCAATAATATTTGGGCAGTGAATAACCAAATATATTAAAAGGCACATCATTTGCTCACTAACAGACCGACCTTCCACTGGATCTTAAATAATCAACTTGATGGTGGTTGGAATAGATATTAAGAGTTTGGATTGTAAATATAAATATTTTGATTACGGCAGATTCTACATAATAGGTAGTTACAGCTTTCTCGCAGCTCTTTGTCTTCAAAAACCAAAATTCATTTTTATCTCAAGTTCTCTTCTCTGTCCTTCAAAATGTTTGTATTCGAAATAATCATTATAATAATTGCTACTCCAAAAGAGAAGAATCAACCTGAACGTTGAAATTGCAGCATTAGTTTAGGAAACGTATTTCTTGTAACAACGAAATCATGACCCTTAAATATCGAAACGACATAGATGAAAGAACAGCTTAATTATGAGGAATAAACTGCGAACGAGGTTTGTTTCATAGCTGCGATTGATTTCGTCATTACTTCGCGACGCTTTTAAAAAATTGCAGAATTCTGGCAGACACGATATACGAGGCTTCTGGACTGCTTAATGTTTCATCATGCGGGCCATTTCCTTTTTTACTGGATTAACAGACTGTTCAAAGCAGCAGGTGATCTTTCTACACTCAGTCAGTTCACTCAAGACCTTTCAATCACGTCTGGAAATTTCAATGTCGATGTATTGTTTTTGATTTTTGTTTGTATTGTGTTTTTACGTTGCACGGAACCAGTGGTTATTCAGCAACGGGACCAACGGCTTTACGTGACTTCCGAACCACGTCGAGAGTGAGCTTCTATCACTAGAAATATACATCTCTGGCCCCTCAACGAGGTGCTACTCAATGTCGATGTAGAAAACCTCAAAATCTGCCATTTATCTGTCGTTTAGGTATGGTAGAATGGACATGTGAAATAATGTGTTTAAAGCAAAGATACACTAAATTGCTTATCAATTCGCCGCCCCCCAACAAAAGAGAATACAGTTAGACAGGCATAACTATAAACTTACTAACCTTCACGAGCTTTCACCTATTTCGTAAAGTGGTAACGTTAAGACTATCTCTGTCGCGCCGCCCCCAGTTACGCAGCGTAATGACATGGCCATTATCTTTCAATCTGCACTCATTCCCGTAAGAACATTCACCATTATGATAATGATAGCCTCAAAACGATTATTGAAGGATATTTGGAATCTAATGTAGATTATCATGAGCCCTGATCATTAAGAATAAATCCTTGTTAGTTGTTACATGATAAATGGTCGGAGGCAACCAATTCATCCATCCATAGGTAAAGTAAAGATTCAAACTTCAGTCCCAACACACACACACACACACACACACACGCAATACACACACACACATATATATATAATATATATATATATATATATATATATATATATATCATATATATATATATAATGTAGTACGTATAACATGTGGTCTTATTTGTAGTTCGCCATAATTCATTGAACTTCGCTTTGTTCGTAAACTTTCTGTTCAATTCAATAGAGTTTTTTCTCTATTCCAAACTCGAGTCGCCATCGTCTATCTTGATGGCTCACTAAAACTTTCCCCAATTTCACTTCTAATAATCGTTCAGCTACTGACCGAAAGAATCTCTCTCTCTCTCTCTCTCTCTCTCTCTCTCTCTCTATTTAGGTAAGGTGGTAAAATTTGACAAGCTTGGAAGTCGCAAAGCTTTGCTCAGCCAACAAGACAAAGCTTCAGATAAGAATTAAGTTAGAGATAAAAATACTGATCCAAGACTCTTGAGCGAAAAGTACACAGTTGGAAAAAGAGGGTCTTGCTCCTAATTGGAAAACTTCTATAACCCATTAACTCACGGCTGGGGAAGGAGCGAAGGAAGAATGATTTGAATTACAGGTCATCCTTGATTTTTCGATTCTCTCTTGATGAAAATGCAATGAGACCTCTCGTTTCTCACAGAAGTTGTGTGGTGTAGGTTACTTAACATTTTGGCATTTTACGTAAAATTTATTCTCTTATTTTTCCGGCATTTTACGTAAAACTTATTTTCTTTTCGGTTCCGACATTTTACGTAAAACTTTTCAGTGCATGTCACTGAAATTCTTTTGATATATTCTTCGCACGGAAAATACAATATCGGTTTATGAAAAACTGCCACACAGGAAACTGAACGAAAGCGCAGTAGGCTAACTGTCGGTGTACATTTCACTAATTTATTAATAATAATAAAGTTCATTCCAAACAGGTTTCCCTTTTTCATCGACATTTTCTTCAAACATCATCATTATGTAACAGATATCGAATGTTCACAATACTATTTAATATTTCTATAATTTTTTTCAACGGGACCTGTACACCATACAAATAATGTAAAAATAAAATTATTACGAACTGAACGCTACTGGCTGTGGTAGTCCCATTGCGTACCGGAAAAAAGAAAATATATTTCCACTATAAAACTAAAAGGGCGAGAATACCCAAACTTAATTTTCCACCGACAATATGTTTCAGTTTTCTCATTGCCCAGTTTAGAGATACTTGCTGAGACGTGTTTTATGGAACCACTGGCTGACCATTGACTCATTTAAAGGAGGCAGTTAACAATAAGAGAACAATCCACATTTGCTTGTTCCGATTTACAACACTATATATCGCTTACTCGGGGAGTCATCCTACAAACTACTTTGTTGTTGTTGTTGTCGGGGTGGGGTGGGAAAAAAGACCTATGGAGAAGCCTAAAAAGGTCTGAAAAATGTGTGTTCGCGTCGAGTTACAGATACAGGAATTTAGGATAGGATATCTATGATTTATTTATAGAATGAAATGTAAAAATAAATAATGGCATATTGAACGGTACAGAATAATTATATTCAACAAAATATAGTGTATTTATCTTGACTTTCGTTGGGGAAACAACGCTGTAATTACCACCAAATTTTAGCGCATGTTAACTTAGTTAAAAGTTAGGAATATAATGTTTACAACTTATGCGTGAGGGGAAAACCTTACACGATCCCGACTAAGCAGGAGTTCGGATTGCGCCTTGTTTTTTTTTTGTTTTTTGTGTCATTATTTCAAGAAGGCCTCTATGTTCAAACAAGCATCGAATTGGAGGCTTTTGAAAGCGTGATATTAAAAAAAAAATTATTTTTATCGGTGACATCTGTTCGCGGCCGGTCGATGAGGTATAATTACACATAAACTGGATGGATTTTATCTTTTTATTTTTCTGTTTCATTCCTTCAGTGCATAAGGCTGGCATGGATAAGCGTTTGACCTGTTGCTATAGACACTTGAAAACTTCATCTCATCATGTGCTACTTTTCATGATGTTTTTCAAGTCCTTACTCAGGTGTTTCACAACTTCATGGACGTGAACTATAGTTAGTTTGTCACTTTCTTTCAATGCAGTAAATACATGATGACGGAATATGAATTCTTTTGCTTCCAAATGATGAATTGTTTCGCTTCCAAATGAAGAATTGTTTAGCTTCCAAATGAAGAATTGTTTCGCCTCCAAATGAAGAATTGTTTCGCCTCCAAATGAAGAATTGTTTCGCTTCCAAATGAAGAATTGTTTCGCCTCCAAATGAAGAATTGTTTCGCTTCCAAATGAAGAATTGTTTCGCCTCCAAATGAAGAATTGTTTCGCTTCCAAATGAAGAATGGTTTCGCTTCCAAATGAAGAATTGTTTCGCCTCCAAATGAAGAATTGTTTCGCTTCCAAACGAAGAATTGTTTCGCCTCCAAATGAAGAATTGTTCAACTTCCAAATGAAGAATTGTTCAACTTCCAAATAAAGAATTGTTTCGCTTCCAAATGAAGAATTGTTCAACTTCCAAACGAAGAATTGTTTAGCTTCCAAATGAAGAATTGTTTTGCTTCCAAACGAAGAATTGTTTTGCTTCCAAATGAAGAATTGTTTCGCTTCCAAATGAAGAATTGTTTCGCCTCCAAATGAAGAATTGTTCAACTTCCAAACGAAGAATTGTTTAGCCTCCAAATGAAGAATTGTTTTGCTTCCAAATGAAGAATTGTTTCGCTTCCAAATGAAGAATTGTTTCGCTTCCAAATGAAGAATTGTTTCGCTTCCAAATGAAGAATTGTTTCGCTTCCAAACGAAGAATTGTTTAGCTTCCAAATGAAGAATTGTTTAGCTTCCAAATGAAGAATTGTTTAGCTTCCAAATGAAGAATTGTTTCGCTTCCAAACGAAGAATTGTTTAGCTTCCAACGAAGAAATTGTTTTGCTCCCAAATGAAGAATGTTTAGCTTCCAAACGAAGAATTGTTTTGCTCCCAAATGAAGAATTGTTTAGCTTCAAAATGAAGAATTGTTTAGCTTCCAAACGAAGAATTGTTTAGCTTCCAAATGAAGAATTGTTTTGCTTCCAAATAAAGAATTGTTTTGCTTCCAAATGAAGAATTGTTTTGCTTCCAAATGAAGAATTGTTTTGCTTCCAAACGAAGAATTGTTTAGCTTCCAAATGAAGAATTGTTTAGCTTCCAAACGAAGAATTGTTTAGCTTTCAAATGAAGAACTGTTTAGCTTCCAAATGAAGAATTGTTTTTCTTCCAAACGAAGAATTGTTTAGCTTCCAATTGAAGAATTGTTTTGCTTCCAGACGAAGAATTGTTTAGCTTCCAAATGAAGAATTGTTTAGCTTCCAAATGAAGAATTGTTCAACTTCCAAACGAAGAATTGTTTAGCTTCCAAATGAAGAATTGTTTTGCTTCCAAACGAAGAATTGTTTTGCTTCCAAATGAAGAATTGTTTAGCTTCCAAATGAAGAATTGTTTTGCTTCCAAACAAAGAATTGTTTAGCTTCCAAATGAAGAATTGATTTGCTTCCAAACGAAGAATTGTTTAGCTTCCAAATGAAGAATTGTTTAGCTTCCAAATGAAGAATTGTTTTGCTTCCAAACGAAGAATGTTTTTGCTTCCAAATGATGAATTGTTTAGCTTCCAAATGAAGAATTGTTTGCTTCCAAACAAAGAATGTTTAGCTTCCAGATGAAGAATTGATTGCTTCCAAACGAAGAATTGTTTAGCTTCCAAAGGGAGAATTGTTTAGCTTCCAAATGAAGAATTGTTTTGCTTCCAAAATGAAGAATTGTTTAGCTTCCAAATGAAGAAGTTGTTTTGCTTCCAAATGAAGAATTGTTTAGCTTCCAAATGAAGAATTGTTTTGCTTCCAAACGAAGAATTGTTTAGCCTCCAAATGAAGAATTGTTTTGCCTCCAAATGGAGAATTTTGCTTCCAAATGAAGAATTGTTTTGCTTTAAATGAAGAATTTTGCTTCCAAATGAAGAATTTTGCTTCCAAATGAATAGATTAATTGATGCTAGCGATGCCGAAGTAGGAGAGAGACATATACAGAAATGTATACAATGAAGCAAGAGTAATCTCTTACTTAATCTGTATCTGAACAGTCATGTCAGGAAATCATCCGCACAATTTCCAAAAACAATTAATGCGAATTAGTTAAGGATTTCGAGAGAGTAATTTTGATCAGTGAGGCTGTGGAATACATGACTCGCATTCTGTTATTAGTAAAACAACATTCACATTCCATTGAAAATCTCCGCACCAATTAAATGTTGCCCTTTCATTATTTAGAAATAAATGCAGAATTCGTGTCTTGTTTAAACGAAGCAGTCATTGCACGCATAAAGTCAGTCATAATGAAATGATGACCTTGGTGTAAAGCCGAATTCGCTCTGATCAAATAAAGCCGGATCATTCATTCATTAATTTGTTGATATCGGTGAGGTCGCGTATTTTCATTTGCCCTATTTTATAATCCCGTGACCTGTCTGAGAGGATTCAAAATCAATCTTCGTCAAAGCTGCTGCTATGATACGTTGTAACAAGAGTGCCACCGTTTCAATATCGGCGCTGACCTCAATTTCGAAGGGATAAAAGTCCTGCGGGTGATTGTAAATACAGATCACCTCCACAGTAGGTCAAGCCGCCACACAGTGAAAATTGATGGCTGCTAACCTACTTTCTCTCTCTCTCTCTCTCTCTCTCTCTCTCTCTCTCTCTCTCTCTCTCTGACCGACAAGCCTTCACAAAAGAATTTTGTCGTTATTATTCATCATTTTCTGAGAAGTATGTCATAAACACCTGCATATATATTGTCACTTTGTGGTGATATTTTATTCTTAGCTATTTTATTATTCTGGTTTTTGTTATGTATATGAATTTTATTGTTATCCATTTAGTTTGTTTTCCTCCTCCCCGGTGGTTGTCTTGTTGGTAATTGCCACTAATGACCATTCTGTCTTTCCATATATTTGTGAGCGAGGGGTGCTGTCACCGTGGCTGTGTCGGAGATTGTTTGGACTGAAGGAGTCAGTTGATCTCTGAGCCTTATTACTCCTGGTGACTTGGATTTGCTACGTATCGCCTACTTGGATTTATGATATTCTTGAAGGATTTACGCTTCATCCTGCCTCACCTTCGGCTCAGTAAATGTCGAGGGGCTCTCACTTAGCCAAGGTATAAGTGATTAATATTTTTGGAATGTTCAGGCGACTTGTGATGCCCTTGGCTCTGGTTTGATTTGGACGTCCCGGGTTTTTTGGAGATCATCCTCGAGGACGTAGGATCGCTGATGTGTGAATCCTGTGGAATTATCACTTTGTCACTTCACTTTTGTCTCTGGACGCAGAGGCATATAAGTAATTGTAAAGATCACGGCTATAACTCCAGTGTTACGGAGGACCAGAAAATACCTATATATATTAAGGAGATCACGGCCACAGCTCCAGTATTTAAGAGGAGGGAAACCACGCTAGGGTTTAGTTGTATTTGACAGGTTATTCTTGCTTTCCGTATGCCTTCTCCTGTCTGAACCCCCTTCTCTTTGTGGATGTATCTTTGCTTTTTCCTATCTTAATTGGGTAGTGTGTGTTTCATAAATAATTCAGGGTGATTGTTTTTTCAATAATATATGTATTCCGAGGTTCAGGAATAACTTCTGTCTAGATATTTTTGTATTAAATTTAAGTATTTTTGTGGTGTTTCGTTTTCCCCCATGAATTAATTTTTGCACTTTGATAATATTTGAGAGCTATTCCACTGATTGTGGACTTAGTTTCTTGTTGTGAACAGAGTTTGGTAAGAAAGTTATTTAATTTTTAGTAACGGAGGAAAAGGACCACCGTTACAAATTGGCGACCGTGACAGGATTTTTACGTTCCTGTCTGTTCACTAAGTGCAAAGTTAATTCTGGGGGCTTGGTTTTCTGTAAACAACATTTTTACACCTCCTCGTGTTTGGTTTGTTGGAGTTTGCTTATATTTAGTTAGTTTGTTTAAAAACAATGGCGACAGTTAATGTGTTAGATCTCCTGTCTGGAGAGGGTGGCAAGCAAGGCTTGCGGAGCTTGACAGAAGTGAATTGGAGCAAGTAGCTCAACATTTGGAGTTGGAGTATGATGTATCCATTAGAAAAGGCTTATTGTTAATCCAGGTTTATGATTATGTCAGTATGGTTAAAAAAGGGTGAGGTATAACACCCAAGACTGAGGTGTCTGTAGAGGTATTGTCTAAACAAATTGAATTAAAAACTTTAGAATTTAACTTGGAGAGATTTAAGGCTGAGGAGAGAGAGAGAGAGAGAATGTTTGAGAGAGAGATGCGAAATGCAGCTCCCTCTTCCCTCCTTCCTCCCCGCCCGAGTAGTTTGGTAACGCCTGCCATTAATTTGGGCAGGCCCTTAAGTTTCTGTGCCGTGTTTCCAAGAGAATAATGTTGCGGAATTTTTTGTGTCATTTGAGAGGATTGCGGCCAAATTGCAGTGGCCCCAGGAATACTGGACACTCTCATACAGAGTAAACTTGTAGGAAGGGCTCAAAAGGTTTATGTAAACTTTGGATATGAAACTTTGTCATCAGATTACGAAAATGTTAAGGCTATCGTGTTGAAAGCATACGAGCTGGTTCGGAGAACCTACAGGCAAAGGTTCAGAAATTTGGAGAAAGGGTAGTGACCAAACCTTTGTAGAGTTCGCGAGGGGAAAAAGACAATTTGCCGAAGACTGGTTTAAATCGAAAGAGGTGGATGACATGGAAAAATTAAAAAGAATTGTTATTTGTAGAAGAATTCAAGAGGTGTGTATCAGATAAGTTAAAAGTTCACCTTGAGGAACTGAAAATTGACACTTTACAGGAAGCCGCTATTGCTAGCGATGAATATTATTTGTCACACAAGAGTGAGTTAGGAGCATCAGGGACACGTGTAGAACCGAATGGGATAGGACAGGTCGAGGTGGTTATAATAAGAGTAAGACGTTTATACGGCCTAATCATAATAATAAGAATCAATTCAGGGCACAGGAACCTGTTAATAGTGATAAAAGTTTCTCTGCTTATAATGATAAGAGAGGTTATGGTTCCCATGATCCAGAGGTAAAAAGAAAAAAGAACGGTAGTGTTTTTATTGTAATAAGAAAAGCGGGCATTTGAAGAGTTCTTGCTTTGCTTTCAAAAATCATTGCAGGCTAGAGGAAGACCGGTGATGGGAGTCGATAGAAAAGAAAGAGATCCTGTCCCGACCAGACCAAGTGACCAATGACTATCAGACTGTTTTGAGAGGTATCTGTCTAATGGGAAAGTGTCGTCGGTCAATTCACCATTGAAAAGGAAGTAAGGATTTGCGGGATACTGGGGCGGCCCAGTCCTTGATCTTACGGGATGCGTTACCTAAAGATTTTGCTTTTGATTATAAAGAGTTTGTTTTGCTGTCTGGTTTCCTGATTCAGTCGAGTCTTACCCCATTGGAAATTTTCATTTGAAATGTCCTTCTTTTTCAGGAATTTTGAAATTGGCAGTAGTAAATAAGTTTCCTGTCAAAGAGGTTGATATTGTTTTGGGGAATGACGTGACTTTTAAGAATAAGACTTGTCCAATTTTGATCAATCCAGAAGTAGCAGTAGTTACGCGTTCTAGTGCTAGAGTTGTTGACGTTGCAACTGATGTAGATTTGAGTAGTTTGGAACGTAGTAGTAATATTGTAGGAGATTTATATTTTGAGGGATCATCCGAATTGGACTGTGGAAGAGCTTGTTAAAGCCCAGAAAAATGAATTTCGCGACTACCCATAGAGTCAGGCGAAGAGTCGGACTTGACTGTACCTAAATTTAGAATTATTAAGAATATTTTGTATAGGGTGAGTAGGCCGATGGAGGTTGGTAACTCGGAACAGAAATATTAAGACAAATAATGGTTCCTTATATTTACAGAAATGCTTTGATGTCGTTGGCTCATGAAAGTGGTTTGGCTGGGCATTTTGGTGTTTATAAGACGACCACAGCAAACTCTTCGCGAACTATTTCTGGCCCAAGTTGAAAGCAGGACGTTAAGAAGTTTGTTAATAGTTGCGATGTGTGCCAAAAAGTCGGTAAGCCGAATCAACCTGTTCCTAAGCTCCTTTGTGCCCCATCCCTGTGGTTCCGAGCCTTTCAAAGAGGTAATTATCGATGTTGTTGGTCCGTTACCGAGACTCGTAGTGGGAATGAGTATCATTTTCACTATAATGGATAAAATGTCTCGTTATCTGAAGCTATTCCCCTCTTACAATTAAGAGTGAAAAAATTGTAGAAGTACTAACCAACTTTTTTACTAGGTTTGGGATGCCCAAGGTCGTTCAGTCAGACTGTGGGACTAATTTTGTTAGTAAATATTTCAAAGGTAAGATGAATGAATTGGGCATTAGACATGTGACTTCTTCCCATATCATCCAGAAAGTCAGGGTGCCCTTGAGAGATTCCATCAGACCCTGAAGTCAATGATAAAGGAATATTGTTTAACCTCATGGTCCGACTGGGACAAGGAATTGCCTTATTTATTATTTGCTTTCGGTCAGCTCCAAGTCAGTCCTTAGGTTTGTCACCTTTTGATTTGGTCTTCGGACATTGTGTGCGTGGTCCTCTGATGTGGTAAGGGAATCGTGGGAAGGTGACATCCCCGACATCAGTTTGTTAGATTATGTGACAAAACTGGTGACAAATTGTCGAAGGCTTGGAAATTTGCCCGAGAAAATTTATTGTGTAGTCAAAAAAGGATGAAATACTTTTTGATAGAAAGGCTAAAGTGCGTAATTTCGCAGTAGGCGATAGGGTTTTTGGTACTTTTGCCGTTGCCGGGTGGGGGTAATTCTTTGAAAGCTTCCTTCTCTGGACCATGGAAAATTTTGAAAGAAAGTTAGTGAGGTAAATTATTTGGTTGAAACTCCGGAAAGAAGGAAGCCTTTCCAATTGTGTCATGTGAACATGTTAAAAGCATATAAGGAAGAGAGAAAGTTATTCCAATAGCCACTATTACGGACGATGTTTCAAATAATAATAATCTTTATTCCTTTTCAGATGATAATTGTGATAATGAAATTTGCATGTCGAGTAATAAGAATTATTTGGAGAAATTTGATGGTTTGGTCTCTCATCTCAGTAGTGAGAAACGAAGGTCTCTAAGAAAATTGGTTATGGGTTACAAAGAATTGTTTTCAGAGGTACCGGGTGGGGTCGTACGTCTATTTTGAGGAACATGACGTGGAAGTTGGGAATGCCACACCAATAAGCAGTCCCCTTATAGGTTAAACCCTTTAAACTAAGGTAGTAGCCAAGAAGTTGACTATATGTTAAAGCATGGTTTAATAGAGCCCAGTAAAGCCCATGGTCCTCTCCGGTAGTGTTTAGTGAAAAAAACCCGATGGTGATTTTCGTTTGTGTTTTGACTATAGGAAAGTTAATGAAGTCACGCAGACCGATGTTATCCCTTGCCTCGTATTGAGGATTGTATTGATCGCATGGGAAAATCAAAGTTTATTAGTAAATTTGACTTGCTAAAAAGGGTATTGGGCAAGTTCCTTTATCAAAACGAGCCAGGGCCTTGTCTGCTTTGTGACTCCACAAGGGTTATTTCAATGCCGTGTAATGCCGTTCGGCATGAAGAACGCTGCGGCTACGTTTCAACGTTTAATGAACACACTGGTTTATGGTTTGGATGGTTGCGTTGTGTATATTGATGATATCGTAATTTATAGCGATGACTGGGAAACGCATCTAAAGCGTATTAGGGCTTATTTGAGGTCTTAAAAAAGGCCGGTGGTAATTAATTTGAAAAAGTGAATTTGCCAAAGCGAAGGTAAGCTATTTAGGTCATGAGGTTGGTGACGGTAAGGTGGCGCCTAAACAAGCCAATGTAGAAGCCATTGAGAACATTTCCATTCCAAAGTGTCGAAAGGATGTCAGAAAATTCCTGGGTCTAGTTGGTTATTATCGTAAATTTGTAAGGAATTTTTCTGACATCGCTGATCCTCTCACTAATTTGTTGAAGAAAACTGTTCCTTTTAATTGGATCCTGAAAACGCAAAGGGCATTTGAGTGTTTAAAAGGTGTGCTTCTTAGTTTCCCCGTTTTAAGGGCTCCGGATTTCGACCTGCTTTTTCGCTTGCCACTGACGCAAGTGATGTCGGTGTCGGAGCGGTTCTTACTACAGAACGACGAGCAAGGCGTCTCTCACCCGGTTGCGTTCTTTTCGAAGAAATTGATTCCGCTCAACGAAAGTATTCGACGGTCGAGAAGGAGACACTGCACTCTTCGGCTATAATAATTTTTCCTTTTTCGTCTATCTTTCTTCCACAGGAATCCTATAAAGATTATGACTGACCATAACCCTTTGACCTTCATCAACAGATACAAAAATAAAAACCAACGTCTGATGCGTTGGAGCCTCATGTTGCAGGAATGGAATCTAGGAATTCACTCATGTCCCGGGAAAAGACAACGTTGTGGCCGATGCTCTCTCTCGCAGCGTGAGTAGGGAAGGATTCTTGCAGAGGGCTATGCGGATATTAAGGTAGTAAATCTGTATCGTTCTGGTTACGGTGTGTGTACTGTTGAAGTAGGTGCTTAGGTTGTAGTTGTAAAAGTAGAGGAGAGTGTAACATATATGTATTAATTATATTTTCCTTTACAGGAGTTCTGTAAATGCCTAGGGTTATAAAATTAAGAATAGTCTAATTAAGGCCATAGGTGAAGATAGAAAGTGCTAATCGGTGTTCATATTTTGTGGTAATGTTTATTTTAATGAAGGTTGAAGTCTTATAATGCATGATGGAATTGAGTGTTATAGGATACAAATGTGTAATATCGTAAAAATTGTTACTGAAAAATGTGGTATACAATGATGTTGGTATCAATGATGTTGGTATTTGTTGGTCTTTGGCGCATGGTATAATACGGTGAGGTGTTTAATTTGGTGATTAGGATATTAATCGGAGAAATCTACATTGTTAGCGGACAGCTACTAATCCGGGCATTCTTGGTTTTCAGGCATAATTACGCTTCACGAAATTTTGTGTGTTGGGATTGCGCAGGGGAAAACTGTGTTGGTCTTCTCTGTGTTGTCCAATGTCAGTATATGTATTCGGTAGGACACTTTTATAGTGAAATAGTGTGTTGTCACTGTGATATAGACAGGACTATTGTTCGCTGAACATTGTTAGCAATGAGCGATTTGAAACAAAGTGAAACAACGTTGATGTGTGTAAATAAATTATGGCCTATGAACAGTTCTATGGAATCCGGATTAGAGCAGTGTAGCTCTTAATAATATACGTGTGTGAGAGTTGTGAAGCTCTTGGGTTAACAATGTGTTTGGCGATGGTTTTTGAGGTTTTCTGTGTTGTGAGATTTTCCATTGTATTAATGTATTTTGTTAATTTTGATGCCATTGTGAGCTGCATCCTTGTTCCTTTGCCACCCTCCTGTTGGATATCAGGT
>NC_061106.1:20572010-20598872 GCF_015104395.2 Macrobrachium nipponense
GGCCGCAACACCGAAAGATAGGTCTATGTTTGGTGGCCTTGGTTATATGCTGTAGCGGTTGTACTGAAAGCTAGACTTCGGTGCCTATTATACTTATTTTTTTTTTTAATGCTTTTTTTTTTTTGTTTTTTTTTTTTATACCAGTAACCAGCAACTATTGGAACGAATGAGCTAAAACTTCAAATGCAAGAATTTCGAAAAATCACCTGGAGCAGTTAGAGTAATAAGTCTCGAGCTGCTGAATATAAGGAATCAACTTTTTTTAAAGTCTTTAAGAATCAACCATTAAATACATCCAGTGTAATTCGCTGTTTGCTAGTATTCCGATTAGACAAACGGGATCCCGATGTTACTCATTTGCGCCTTCAATTACACAATAGCATCCGTACGACTAAGTTTTTTTCCTTCCCTGATAAATCAGAACTTTATTGCAGGGTATTAGAAACGGGAAATCTTAATAGATTTGCATTTAATTTTTTTCAACTGTGCTCGACACTCGCGTGCGACCTTTGATGAGATCGCTATAAAGAGTCGAAGCAACCTGACTATAGGTCATTCAAGTTTAAACTTTAGCACGGCCTGTATCATGGAATGTGCTTGTATGACACTCTAAGTAGAGATATCTAAACCTCACCTAACCATACCCAATTTCAAATTTAACATTCTACACACGTACGCTGAGAGTGAGGTTACCTACCTACGATGCTACCAAGCATGATAGGTTAACAAATACCTTGCTAACTTAACACCTGCTAAAACATCATCATTTATAAATTTTTTCATGTAAAAACTATGGTTGTGTGTGGGGAAGGGGTGCGTGGGGTTCGTGTTCAGTCGATGTTTTCTTCTTCATACTATGCCATTATTCTAATAAGGGCGATTTACCCCTGCCTATAATAATAATAATAATAATAATAATAATAAAATAATAATAATAATAAATAATGGGCGTTATGTCTGTCCGTCCGTCTGTCATTCCATCACGGCCAAACGGCGGGTCCGACGGGCCATGGGCACTTGGCTTGGGTGGGTTATAGTGGGGGACCCTAAGATGGTTCATAATGGGGTTTCATCCTACCTCCCCCCACCCTGCTCCGCAAGGGGTGGGGGTGAGAAGGGATTCCCTGAAACGGAGGAGCTTCTTCTGCCCGTGAAACAGGGCTGGTTATGCCGTAGACTTAGTTACTTCACGAGTTTATTATACGTAATTTCTGCATACAATGTTAGCTAGTAATAATAATATCCTTTATTTCAGCTCAGGGCCATAGTGGAATATACAATTAACATACAAAAATCTAAATGCACGATTAATGACCGGGCAAAAAAAGTCTTTCTCTTCGTTTAAATTATATTAAATTTATTCCCAGCACCTTAAGAGGCTCTGACTTTTATTTATGTCCACGAAATAACCATGATTCTAGAGAGACGGTGAGAGAGAAAGACTAAGAAAGAGACGGGCAGGCAGACAGGAAGAGAGACAGAAAGTTTAGCATGAGCCCAACGACCAGTGATTTATGAAATTTTCGGGAAGAAACTTTTCAAGAAATCCGATAAGGCAAGTGGAAAGTTCTGATTCTGGGTCCAGTCGCACAATGGACCAAGTTTCGAATGATGAGAGAATAGTTGGGGGTAAAGAATCTTGTTGATCGGCAACTTAAAGAATTAATTCTCACGCGGAACTGAATCTGGCGACAGTTTATTTTGCAGTTTTCTGTCGTGGTTTGCTGAAGTCAGTTAATAAAATTCTTTTCTTAAATTTGTGTCGTTGTCCAAAAGAGGAGATGATCGGTATAAGAGAGAGAGAGAGAGAGAGAGAGAGAGAGAGAGATAGAGAGAGAGATATTAAAAAATAAATCATTGGACAATTCATTAACCACATATTCTTCCCAATTAAGCTAGATATGAACCTTGGGTATCGGTGATCCTCGGCATTACGATGAATATACTTTTGACCAGTGAATTGTCAGCGCACATACTAACAAAAGAAAGAGGAAATTCGAAGCTGGTCGTAATTACTTATTGAAGCCTCGAAATGTCTTTTTCAATCTCAAGTGGAGGGTGAGCCCCACTGCCACTAGCACCCCTACCACCCCCACCTTCCCCCACCCGCCCGGTACAGGTAATTGGATCAGGTACTTTGGTTCGTCTGAGGCGTTTTTCGAGAGTTTTTGGAGCGGCTGACGTTCTTCAACTTTATAAATGAGTAGAAACGCACCCACTCGTCCCATAAACTTATCTGAGATATCGAATTCCCTTATTGACATTTACAAGTCTAGATGAAAAGGGAATCCAAATTCTGTGAGAGACAGGAAGAAATGAAGTAGGCTGGAGAGGGAGACTTCCAAACCTTTATACGTACGTTGTCAGTGGTCTGTATTTTTCGTTTTTTATATAAGTCAAATACCCGGAAAAACAGACCTACTGCATCTTTCTCTCTCTCTCTCTCTCTCTCTCTCTCTCCTTCCGGGCTGCCCGCTATGTGTGTGTGTGTATCAAAGTAAAAAAGAAAATTTTCCATTGCTGTTTACTGTGCCGTGACTGATTGAACCCGTTTCTGTCGACGCCATTACGGATATTTAAGGGCTATGTTTTCATCCTCTTTCCCTCCTCCGATAATGTCTCTTTTGTATATAGTAATCGAATAAGGAATGCTCTCTCTCTCTCTCTCTCTCTCTCTCTCTCTCTCGACAGTATCAAAGAAAGTACTGTTCATTTTGTAAAGGCTCTCTCTTCGTCCTTTCCCCTCTCCGAGAACGCCTGAGAGAAACGTGCTGATAATGAAACCTTTTGAGTTAAGCTCGGATGGAAAGATGGAACATCTTTGTTTTTCGCCTTATCTCTTTATTGTAATTGTTTTTGTTCTACGTGACGCCTTTATTTACGCAGCAGTTTTGTCAACAAACCTTGTAGAACCAAAAAACTAATGCAGGTGTAATGCCATCATTGTTAGAGCTATTTACTTTTTTCATCACATCGGCATTAAACGCATTTGACGTTTTTGTTAAAAATAAGAAATAACCTTCGCTATCAGAGCTTCAAAAGATCTATCAGTTCCCTAGTGTGCAAAAAACATTTACAAAAGAAAACAAGGAAAAGGCTTCGGAGCAATCGAGTTTTCTGTACAGTGTATAATTCCACGGCCCATGAAACTCTCAGCCGCGGCCCATGAAACTCTCAGCCGCGGCCCATGACACTTTCAGCCATAGCCCAGTGGTGACCTGTGTTGCTGGAACCTATATTGGTGCCAGACGAACGATCATGGATAATTTTAACCATTAAAATTAAATTTACTGAAGCTAGAGGGCTGCAATTTGGTATGTTTGATGACTGGAGGGTGGATGATCAGCATACCAATTTGCAGCCCTCTAGCCTCAGTAGTCGTTTTAGATATGAGGGCGGACGGACAGACAAAGCCACCTCAATAGTTTCTTTTACAGAAAACTCAAAAAGGCATTTGGAGGGTTCGTGCCTTCGTCACCCATAGACGTTACGAGGACATTTTGAAAAATGTCTTCTGACTGGAAACGGTTAGCTGATGGAATCCAAAGAAAATGGTGCGTAGGTTTTCGTGTTTCTATTCATAGGAGAGCGGTTGAAGGAGAGAAAACAGTTGCAGGCGACCTGATGCACAAGAGAAAACTAGAATAACCAGGATCCGTGATTCCCAAAGTCTTAGGAAACACACCTCTTTGAAGAAGAAGAGGAAGAAGAAGAAGAAGAGGACACCACTTCCAAAATCTAATCATTTTTTTGCCACTTCCAAAATCTAATCATTTTTTGTCACTTCCAAAATCTAATTGTTTTTTCCCACTTCCAAAATCTAATCTTTTTTGCCACTTCCAAAAAACTAATCGTTTTTTTGCCACTTCCAAAATCTAATCGTTTTTTGCCACTTCCAAAATCTAATCGTTTCTTGCCACTTCCAAAATCTAATCGTTTTCTGCCACTTCCAAAATCTAATAGTTTTTTGCCACTTACAAAATTGAATGTTCGTTTTTTTGCCACTTCCAAAACTAATCGTTTATTCCCACTTCCAAAATCTAATCGTTTTTTCCCACTTCCAAAAACTAATCGGTCGGTTTTTTTCCACTTCCAAAAAACTAATCATTTTTTTGTCCCACTTCCAAAATCTAATAGTTTTCTGCCAATTCTAAATTCTAATCGTTTTCTGCCACTTCCAAAAACTAATAGTTTTTTGCCACTTACAATATTGAATTTTTTTTTTGCCACTTCCAAAAACTAATCGTTTTTTCCCACTTCCAAAATCTAATAGTTTTTTACCACTTCCAAAATCTAATTGTTTTTTGCCACTTCCAAAATCTAATCAGTTTTTTGCCACTTTCCAAAAACTAATCGGTTTTTTGCCACTTCCAAAAACTAATCGGTTTTCCCACTTCCAACAATCTAATCGTTTTTTGCCACTTCCAAAAATAATCGTTTTTTTGCCACTTCCAAAAAACTCATTGTTTTGATGCCACTTCCCAAAAAACTAATCATTTTTTGCTACGTCCAAAATCTAATAGTTTTTTGCCACTTCCTAAAACTAAATCATTTTTTAAAAGCCACTTCCAAAAATTCTAATAGTTTTTGCCACTTACAAAAACTAATAGTTTTTTCCACTTCCAAAAACTGTTTTTTTCCACAAAAATTAATATTGTTTTTGTTTTTTTCCACTTCTAAAAAACTAATTGTTTTTTTCCACTTTCAAAAAGTAATCGTTTTTCTCCACTTCCACAAACTAATAGTTTTAGGCCACTTCCAAAATCTAATCGTTTTTTGCCACTTCCAAAATCTAATCATTTTTTGCCACTTCCAAAAACTAATCATTTTTTGCCACTTCCAAAATCTAATCGTTTTTTGCCACTTCCAAAAATCTAATCGTTTTTTCCCACTCCCAAAAACTAATTGTTTTTTCCACTTCCAAAACTAATCATTTTTTCCACTTTCAAAAACTAATCGTTTTTTTTTTGCCACTTCCAAAATCTAATCGTTTTTTGCCACTTCCAAAATCTAATCGTTTTTTTCCACTTCCAAAATCTAATCGTTTTTTGCCACTTCCAAAAACTAATTGTTTTTTGCCACTTCCAAAATCTAATCGTTTTTTGCCACTTCCAAAATCTAATCGTTTTTTGCCACTTCCAAAAACTAATCGTTTTTGCCACTTCCTTCCAAAACCTAATCGTTTTTTTTTCCACTTCCAAAACCTAATCGTTTTTTTGCCACTTCCAAAACCTAATCGTTTTTGCCACTTCCAAAACCTAATCGTTTTTTTGCCTCTTACAAAAACTAATTGTTTTTTTTTTCCACTTCCAAAATCTAATAGTTTTCTGCCAATTCCAAAATCTAATCGTTTTTGCCACTTCCAAAAACTAATAGTTTTTTGCCACTTCCAAAAAACTAATCGTTTTTTTCCACTTCCAAAACCTAATTATTTTTATCCACTTCCAAAACTAATCGTTTTTTGCCACTTCCAAAAACTAATTGTTTTTTTCCACTTCCAAAAACTAATCGTTTTTTGCCACTTCCAAAAACTAATTGGTTTTTTCCAATTCCAAAAACTAATCGTTTTTTGCCACTTCCAAAAATTAATCGTTTTTTTTTTCCACTTCCAAAAACTTATCGTTTTTTTTTTTTTTCCACTTCCAAAAACTAATCGTTTTTTTTTTTTCCACTTCCAAAAACTAATCGTTTTTTTTCCACTTCCAAAATCTATCGTTTTTTTCCACTTCCAAAAACTAATCGTTTTTTTCCACTTCCAAAAACTAATCGTTTTTTTCCACTTCCAAAAACTAGTAGTTTTTTTCCACTTCCAAAAACTAATCATTTTTTGCCACTTCCAAAAACTAATCGTTTTTTTTTTTTCCACTTCCAAAAACTAATCGTTTTTGCCAGCCAAGAAACCGTAGTTTCGTAACATTTTCTTTAATAACCAAACTGAACTTTTTTGCGTAACCCTGCTGCTAAGCAGTCAAACAGACGAACAAGCCGAACGAACGTAATTATCTGCTTTCCGAAGGTAATTGAAAGACAAGAACCGACATCCGCACAGAAGCTCTCATTCCAGGCACAAAGACGTCTCCCTCAATCTCTCTCTCTCTCTCTTCTCTCTCTCTCTCTCTCTCTCTCGTCTCTCTCTCTCTTTCTTCTCGTCTCTGTCCGGTCTCTCGTCTCTCCTGCTCATAATGGACATTTACTTAGCTTCACTGCCAAGACTGCTCTAGATTAGCGGGTGCTTTGTAAAGTCTGAGAATTAGATTAGGCAGTACTCATAAGGTTGCTCTCTTGTCATCTAAAAGGGTTTCACTGAACGTCTTCTGCTTACAGAACGTAGCGAAGGACTTTTGTAAAAGACGCCCTCAGGATGTCGCTTTGGACGACATTGAGGGATTTCACGGTGGATGAAGTCGTGCAATGGCTGTGGGCGGGAAGCGGCAGCAGTTTTCCCACTTTGAAAGGAGGGCATTGGGCTTTGTAGAAGCCAATTTTGTCTAACAATTTGCTTCAGTGCTTCGTATCCTCTCATCAAAACGTAGCAGCGGAAACAAACGGAGAAGGCAGATGCTGTGCCAGTTTCACAGATGAAGACGTTGCCTTTGGAGGATAAGTGCCTGAAATATAAGGCACGTAGACATATACGTACATTCTTAGCTTTTGGATCTCGCACTGTTATAGAAATTATTTTGTAAAAATCACCGAATGAAATAAAAGAGACTTGAGAATTGGTATTTCATTAGCACATGAAAAAGTTGTCAGTTGCTAACATTTTCCTTGTTGGAAATACCTGGACAAATCCCTTTCAGATGAAATGTCATTTAAATTAAAATGAAGTGTACAACAAACAATACACCTTTTAGGATATACCTTACAATATGCAACAACAAAAATTTAATTATTATTCCACAGGTGTGCATCAAGATGGTGTTAAACTTGTATATAAAAAGGAAACGAACAAATCAAAGTGTCAAGAAGCCAAGATAATTCGTTAAGTCCGCTATGATGATATCCTCCCAAAACACCATATAATGGCATAGGCCTACTCCTCATCTGCGCTAACACGTTTCCTTTTATACCCCAACATTTTCATCAACTATCTCCGTATTTCCTTATCTCGTTTCCTTACCCAACTTTTAGTCAAATTTGTATTTTAACCACATTCTGAACCAGTTCTCGCGTAACAAAAACGACCTTCATTTAAATACCTGCGTCAGCCAAGCAGTATCAGAAATAACTCTCTCTCTCTCTCTCTCTCTCTCTCTCTCTCTCTCTCTCTCTCTCTCTCTGAACACACACACACAGTTTCTTTATATTGATGCTTGAAATCTGTGAGGGAAAAATGCATTCAAAAGACTTGCCATATTCACACTTTTTTTTTTTTTTGCTGAACATATTTTGACTCATCATATTGTAGTATTTACTTCATGTACACGCAAATAAACACACACACAAAATACATACATTCATATATATATATGTGCGTGTGTGTGCGTTCATTTGCGTGTAAAATAAAATGAATGTAAAATACCATATGTAGGATGAGAGCAGATGTTCAGCAAAAACAAGAAAATAAAAAAATTGTGTGAATATGGCAAGTCTTTTGAACGCATTTTCCCTCACAGATTCCAAGACGTATATAAAGAAGCAGTAAAAGCAACTGATGACTACGCAAGTTGCTGTCCCTCTGACGGCAGTGAAAGGAACTATTTGCAGGGCCTGGAAGGGCGGAATAATGACTCTATACGTTGGGGAGCAGCAAATGATTGAGCCCCGGATGAAGGGACGTCCTGTGGGAACCAGCTGAATTTTATAAAGCCGCCGGCGAATAGAGTAAGGATATGAACCTGCTGCTCGTGCGAAGGTTCTTGCCAATGTACATGGACTTTGTCATGTGTTATGGAATATATATATATATATATATATATATATATATATATATTATATATATATATATATATATATATATATTATATATATATATATATTCATAATTTGTTTATGCGTCTGATTGTGGACCTGTTCGTTCGCTACAACTAGGAGATATTTGGGATTACTTTGCATAGTTTATTCTTTCACTTTTTTTTATGGCATTTTATCTATTCTGATTTCTAATGATGTTTTCTTCTCAAGGTTAATTTGCATTCGCATCAACCTTTCGTAAGCAGATTACGGAAGAATTATTACACACATCGTCGGTGGAAAAGAACTAGAATCGCCCTTTAGTTCAATTTTTTTTTATACAAACTGTTGTAGTAAACGTTTTGCGATAATAAGCGTTAAAAAAGAATTCGAAAAATTACCGTTCCATTCAAAAAGTGTCTGCTGTAGCCTAAAGAAAAGTAACCTGACAGTCTTAACCTAATTCATTCATGCTTCAAAGAAAAGCCTCCACTGCTTCAGGGTTCTTCGTAATTCTTCGTAACATTTCAAAATTCTCAGTCATTATAACGGACTTTACCACCGGCTCACCTATACATCATCTTCTTGAATCCTTTCTCTTCTTACTCGAACTATTCCTCACATTCTCTCTTCATGCCGAACCGCCCTTCGCAGTTTCTCCTCGAGGAATTTGAATGAAAAAGTGTTGCAGGTTTGATCAAAGAAGTACATACTGAATATGACCAGGGAAGCTGGTATATGGAGTTTGTAAAGTCCATTAAACAGAATGTGTGAATACGTTATGTTACATCCTGTACTTTCTTATATAGACTTTATCTCAGTAACCACCATGGACTCCATTTGTTCACAAGCATTAATTTACCCACATTCCTGAAATTTTCAAGAATATACCAAGAATAATGTCGTTTGAGGAACTACTTATATCCAACCAAAATCGTGCAGTGTTTCAGGTACTTAACTCATTATTGAGAGGAATTATTGACAAATGCTGTATCAGGTACAAGATTTCTCATGATTAATGTGCAGACTTGTTCAATTTAATGTTAACATATTCGAGAAATCTTAGAAAAACTACAGGCAACAAAGGTTAACAAGTGAGTTTTTGATCAGTGCCTAGGAGAAACAAGGTGTGATCCGACTGCCAGCTTACTTGGGATGCGCGCATGAGTTTCCGCTCATGCATGAATTGTTTACATTATACTCGTAACTTAACGTAAATTAAAACCGGCTAAAATGCTATATTTTATTAGGAATTATTTTTCTGTAGTGTTTAACACGCACATTATTTATTTTTTACATTTTCATTCTAATAAATAAATGATAAATATCCTATCCTAAAGTTCCTGTATCTTTAACTCAACGCAAAACACCTTTTTCAGACCTTTTCAGGTTTTTCCATAAGGCTTTCCTAACCCCCAAGAAGAAGAACAACAACAGCAACAACAAAGTAGTCTATAGGCTATCTCCCCGAGTAGGTGAAAATAGATAAAATGGATATTCAATCCCTGAAGCTATAAAGTAGAATCGGTGAATATTTGCCTTTCATTACGGACCGTTATCAAAAAGTTCGTCCATCTTACGAAAAGAAAGAAACAAAAAAGTAAGCTCTGTAACAAAGTCAATAGTGTCTCTAATGAAGGGAGTCAATTATGAGAGAGAGAAGCCTTATGAAACCTTCCAAGAGTCCATTGAAGTTATATCTCCCTCAGGCTAAAGAAACATTGTTTAGTCCTTATTTCCTTCCGTCAGCAACGTAAGTTCTCCCTTTTTCACTTTACATAATAGTTTTTAATAGTGACTTCATCAGCATTATGTCTATGTCCATTATTTCTGCTTATTATTGAATTAAGTGAGCTGCACGTCGACTTTCAAAACTGAAATGTATTGGAAAAGATTTCAGTTATAAAGAGCTTGGAGAGGTTACTTTTGATTACGCATTGAAAATCTGATCATTGTTTCCGTATAACGCAAAAATAGTGACGAAGAATTCGTAATGTTTTATGAGAGTTCCTTCCAAAAGCCACGTATTGCCTTACTCAAAATAGAATGCATATTTATAGAATTGTTCAGTCTTTGCTTCCTTACTGTCATTAGTACCATCGTCGTGAAACTGTTAGATTAATTTTATACTCAAAAGTGATGAAGGAAACTTCTTTTCACTATGTCCTGGAAGTTAACGTGGCCTCAAAATCAGATAGCAAAAATAAACACTCATATAAAAGTAACCCTAGGTCATGTCAGCATGAAATGGTGGAGAAATATGGCCTATTGAGCTCTTTTCGAAGCTATCATCTTCCCCAGAAAACTCTCTCTCTCTCTCTCTCTCTCTCTCTCTCTCTCTCTCTCTCTCTCTCATCGTAGGCACCTTCAATTTATAAAAATAAATCTTCGTTTCAAAAAAAAAAAAAAAAAAAAAGAAAAAAAAAAAAAAAAAATAAAATAAAAATAAAAAGAATATTCGTAAGCTAAAATGTTGAATGATCTTTCACTACTAGCACAAGGTTTACTCTCTCTCTCTCTCTCTCTCCTCTCTTCTCTTACATAGACACCTTCAATTTATAGAAATCTTCGTTCAAAAATAAATAAATAATAAATAAAATAAAAAGAATACTCGTAAGCTAATATGTGAATGATCTTTCAGCCACTAGTACTCTCTCTCTCTCTCTCTCTCTCTCTCTCTTACGTAGACACCTTCAATTTATAAAAATCGTTCAAAAATAAGAAAAATAAATAAATAAAAAGAATACTCGTAAACTAACATATGAATGAGCTTTGAGCCACTAGTACTAGGTTTATGGGGAGTGACGGAATCACCTTAATGCTGGAACTTTGGTAAAGGATATCCCAGGAAAAGCAACAGCTTCTTCCATACTTATAAAAACGTAAGAAAAAACTCAGTCTTGTTACACATTTATAGACTGTAAGCGATTAGCAACAAAGGTAGAAGAAAAAATTGTGAAGAACATATTTATGTAAAGGGAAACGTTTTAGTCTTTATAGCTAAGTAAACGTTGCCGGAGTATCTCGTCAGCCTCCCAGTTCAAATACTAAATGTAGCAGCAGACTTGGAAGCTGTTACGAACGAAACATGAGTCAACCAAGGTATACAGAATAAGGCCCTTAGATTTTAACAATGACTTTCCTTCCCAAGTGTCTTTAACCGAGACTGATTTCAGCTATTTATTTCAGCTATTCTCGGCGACATCGTTTAGCAGTCTTTCCACGTGGGAAACTAGGAGCCCCCCCCCCCCCACCCCCCCGCTGTTGCACTGAGAAGTAATAAATAGTGAGAGGTTAAGGGGAAACATTTCAGAAAGGAAGCGGGAATAGAGGTAATGGTCCAATAAGTGAGTGCAATAAGCCACTGCCGGGAGGGCGTCATTAGGATGAAACGGACAAACATGTTTTGCGAAAACAGATAGCGAGCTTTGAAATCCTGAAATCTATTCGTGATAATTAGGATTCGGCACTCTGAAGTGTATGAGACACGAGATGCGGGTTATCGTTTTACTTAAGCACGCATTTTTATGAAGACTAAAGAAGTGTAAATTTATCGAGCAAGCCATGACCAATAAATAAGTTGATGCGAAGAAAATAAGCTGAAGAGATCAAAGTTTGAGCGACTTTAAGTGGCTTATAGTGCAAGGAATGGCATTTCGAATACTGGTAAATGCTATGGTCATGCCAGTCAGTTATTATTATTATTATTATTATTATTATTATTATTATTATTATTATTTTTAAGTCTAAGTCGTGCATTTATTCGTGATTTTTAATTGCCGTAGTTCTGAGCTACATTCATTACCGTTTATTCTCCTTCCGTCTCCCGACTCCTTTTTCTGCCAAACGCCGTAATTAGTTTCGCCTCCCACTCTTTCTTCTCCGGCAGTTGAGGGACTTAAACTCTTGGCTCAGGAATGCACCAAAGAGGTCATAGCTGGAAATTAAACCCGCTGGGGTGTCTGTTAATTGCGTCTTTGCAAAGCCTGTCCATCCTGAGAGAGAGAGAGAGAGAGAGAGAGAGAGAGAGAGAGAGATGATAACAATCATGAGTGCTGATAAGGCTTGAGGGAAGGAAGAACTTAATAAGAGCAATTGTATCTCCCTTGGCAAAACAATATAAAACTCCCCGTAAAGGGTTAGGGCCGTCAGTGCACTTTCTTGCGGTGCAATGTAGGCATTACTTTGCAGCGTCCCTTCAGTCTAGCTGTGACTACTTTCATTCCTTTGCTGTACTCCGTTCATAGTCTCTTGCTTCGTTTTACTGTCCACCCTCTCCTAACAATAGATTCATAGTGTCACCGCGAGGTTTTTCTCCTGTTACACCTTCCAAACCTTTTCCGCAGCGCTGAATGGCCTTAGTTACCCCAGTCCTTGGCATGTGTGCCTAAAATCTGTAAATCAATCAATCAAACAATGTTAAATATAAGAACAATAACGAAGATTATTTATTTGTTTATCATTGTGGATAAGATCAAAGTACAAAGGTCCGTTCCGAATAAAACCGCTACATCTGAGAGGCAATAGTTAATGGACTTTTAGATATAATTAAAAAAGCTTCTAGGACAATTGCCAAGCTGGCAACAGCCATCCGGACAATTAATTGCCAGTGCCAGATACAAGCGGACAATGGACACTCGGACAACTTCCAGGCGGACAATTTCCAGGCTTAATTCTTTTTTTTTTTATATATAAAATATTATTCTTAATAAGTGGTCCTTTACAAATTACTACTTGTTTGGATATCTGCAGTTTAAATAAGTGGTCCTATGCAAAATCCTTGTTTAGACATCTTTGTTTAGTCAGAATAAGTATTATTACACGAAATTGCTCGTTTAGTTAATAGTCTGTTAAGTGTTTTTAAGCAGAATTCTTGTTATTGAGCCTATGCAAACACTTCAGTCTTTCACGGGTTCCATCTATTGTATTTCACACTTCCAGACTTCGGTAGTGAACATTTTTACTTTTTTTCTATAGCCCTTAGCAATGGCTTAATTCTACCATTACAAGTGAGCGTGGCAAAGATATTCTAGTTGATGGTCTGTAGTACATGTAGTACCATCAAAATGGATACAATAGTGACAGATCTGTAATTGACTGGGGTTGTGCAAAGATGAAACAAAAATCGTCTAAAGCAAGAGTACACACAAAATCAAAAGCCGAAAGCTACGAGTTGATAAAAACTATCAACGAACGTAATCATGAAGCCTCTAAAAGTACAGCTGATGCCAAGAGTGCTGTTGTAAAGCTAAAGATGTTGCATCGATAATTCATCTGCAAGATCGTTAGTTGCAAGCTGGAGACAGCAAACTTTCAGTTGTTCCTGCAATCCCTTCGGAAATAAGGGCAGCAGGGTTCTGCATCCCAGCAAATTTCAGCTTCTTTCATTAGGGGAAAAACGTTCTGCAGTATGGATTCAGGAGCTGAAGACCATTATCGCATTCTGGATATTTGCTACTGAAGGTAGCGTTTGAACATTTAAGGAGGGACAGAAACTGCGCCGCTTGACGGAACCTTTTAATTTAAGGTGTCAGCCAGCAGTTTTTCATCAGCTTTTCACCATCCATGTCCAAGTAGATAAGTGTAGTTCGTCGTATATTTGCTCTTCTTCCTAACAAAACGGAGGAAACTTATACAGTGTTTACGAAAAAAGTCCAAGATTGCCTGCAACAAATCCAATTGAAACTACAAATATTTCTCAAATATGCCAAATGCTAGATTCATGTATAACATTATTGGGGCTGCCATAAGAAGAGCGTCATTATTTTGCAACGATTTTACCACCTGAAACGAGAATAAAACGTGAAAATCCAAACCATAACATTGCTTAACATCAGATCTAAATTAAGCGTCATTACAGTAGCATCCACTGACAAGAAATCAGATTTATGTGAATCATAGAAGAGCCCTCGTACAACAAAACTTAAAAAAAAAAACATAAACTGTTCCGCACAATAACTGGAGTCGCTCAGTTTCGTAAATTCACTCCAGTTATTGACAGCCTGAACTTCATTCCGCAAGATTATTTTGTAACTAGCGAAGGAGAAAAATAATCTGGTTCCAGATTCGCTCACGGCCGACTTAGATAAATATATTTGCTTTGAAATTTCTTATTTCCGGTTTAAATGATTAAATTATATAACACTCGTACATGTTCCTATTTGCTGAACTGTGAAATCTCATACAAAAATTATTATCATTTTTTTCGCTAGACTGCTTGAGCTCAACAGGAAATGCTCATGAATTTTTAAATGCCTCCATGATGATATCCTCTTTTTGGGGAAGAAGAGAGAGAGAGAGAGAGAGAGAGGAGCGAGAGAGAGAGAGAGAGGAGTGAGAGAGGTGCTATTGATATGGGCACGTCGGCACGAGGAGAAGACAGTCCATTAAGTGAATGGTCCTGGGCCATACAGAATCCAGATAACCTTATGCATATATATTGCTAAGTTGAACTTGTGTAAAAAACGAGAAGTGGATGGAGGGGCTCTCTCGAGCTCTTGTTGGCAACACCTATTCGTCAACACAGGGCGTCATCACGATTACTCGGAGCTGTGAATGCAGATCAACACCCACGTTAATATCGCCTGTTTCCATAATAATTATCTGTCCTTATTAAAGATATCGCTATGTAGTTTGGGATATCTACTTCTGATTTCTATCTCGGCAGGACCAGATCGAAGCAAATTCGTCTTGACAGTGACAAACATTACTACTATTCTGTAAATCCCTTTCTCCAACTCCTCCACATGGTGATTACAGTTCCTTCTCTCTCTCTCTCTCTCTCTCTCTCTCTCTCTCTCTCTCTCTCTCTCTATATATATATATATATATATATATATATATTATATATATATATATATATATATATCATATATATTGTTTCCGCATAATCGAAAGCTAAACAGTCATTTTCTCTACTCCCAAGTGGCCCCTGATCCCTTGCCATAACGTTGCTTACCGCATCTGCAGTCCTCAGATTGCTTAGTTGGACGAACTTAGTAAATCATCTTAAGATAAGAACCCGAACCTTTTTTTAAACATCAATTTCACCCGCTTGTAATAAGCGACAAGGAAAACAATTCAGTTCTGCGTCCTGGAAGGTCCTCCATCTCTCAACAAACCAATAAACAAATGACCAGAGAATGGAAATTCGGAAGGATGTTAGGATGAGGTCAAATGCGTTCCAGGGATGCGTATGATGGGGTTCTATAGGTTATAGTTAAGTTAGGTAAGGCTAGATGTTTAATTAGAATGTTCATGGAGCGTCCCTGTCAGGTTGAGTTGTTCCTCTTCTCCACTTCACTGTATTCTTCTTCCCAGATAAAATGTCTTCCAACACATATAAATGCTCTATGCCACGCCTCCGCGTTCATTAACAGTGTATCGGTAATGTTCTAATTAAGGTAGTTTGTATAATCAAGAAGAGCCTTTTCCAATATTATCTTGCTATCTACCAACACGTATTTCTCTTCCGCTTGTGTGGAATTTAATAAAATGACTAAGTTTAAGTAAAATTCAATTTCAATCCATACGGTGAAAACTTCCTCCACCTTTCGCAAGAAGACTACAATAACAATTCCGTTTATCAAATTCTCTAAATAACAGGCGCAGAGCGCCATGTCGCCCAAGCATTGGTTTCGCAGTGCCAAGAACGCCAGGGATTTGAAATACCCGTTCTGAAACGCGGAAATAGCAGATTCGGTCGGATGTTTTCAAAAACAGAAGATGGAGCCAATTACCCAATTCAAAACATGAAAATGAGACTTTAGTTTGCAAATTGGTATGTCATTTTAACGCTCGTTGTCTAATTTTCGTTTTAAAGTATGTTTGTACTTTTACTGTAATTAGAAAGATCCGTTTGGTTATTCTGTTTTTAACTACCAACTTGTTGTTATGTTTTGAGGTGTTGGAGACTTAGCTTGTCTGTAGTAAGAATGAACTTGTATGATTGTTTTGTTGTTACTTTTTCTAACTGCTGTTTTGCTTTTAAGTGATTTTCGTCTTTTTCTTATGAAAAGTTTTCTTATGTGCAAAAATAATTTTACTTCCTTCATTGTACCTTGAAAATGTGTAGCAATTACACAAAAGTACTTGGTACTTAGCTTTTCTTTTATTTTCCTCCTTGTGGCGAACTTGCAAATCCGATATCACGCGAAAGTCTTGTGATACCGTTCATATATATATATATATATATATATATATATATATATATATATATATATATAATATATATACATATATATATATTATATATATATATATATCTATATATATATATATATATATATATATATATATATGAATGTTTGAGATTGATTTTCTCGCAAAATGCAACAGTGACAGAAGTTCGTATTACACACACACACAGTGTGTGTGTGTGTGTGTGTGTTGTAACTACGAACTTCTGTCACTGTTGCATTTTGCGAGAAAATCAATCTCAAACATTCATTCTTTCCGAAATCTGATGTAAAGAACAAGACAAGAAAAGCACTTGAACGGGAGTGTAGTTGAGCTACACCCTCCATTGTATACATATACTACACGCGTGGACAGAAAAAGTCGGACATGTTCTTCAGAAAACTTGTGTGTTCGTTTTAATACATAAAGTTTCAGTTGCTTTCATTTTCAGTATCATCTGGAAGGCAACTCTCAGAGATTTCAGAACAGTGCCAGTTTCGAAATAGCCTCCCGAACTTTCTGGAATAGTGCCGCGTAATTCGTGCATTTTGCTCCATACAACTGGAATTTGCTATATTTTCTTAGATTAATATTCTGTACTGTTTAACATACATTATTATTTTTCTTTTCACATTTTCATTCTGATAAATAAATCATAAAATATCTATCCTAAAATTCCTTTATCTGTAACTCAACGCGAAACACATTTTCAGACCTATTTAGGCTTCTCCATAGGTCTTTCCCACCCACCCCACCCCGACAACAGCAAACAACAACAACAATAAAGTAGCTTGTAGGAAGACTCCCCGAGTAAGCGATATAGAGTGCTGTAAATCGGAACAAGCAAATGTGGATTGTTCTCTTATTGGTTAACTGTCTCCTTTAAATGAGTCAGTGGTCAGCCAGTGGTTCCATAAACACTCTCAGCAAAGTATCTTCTAAACTGGGCAATGAGAAACTGAAACAAAGTGTCGGTGGAAAATTAAGTTTGGATACTCTGCCCTTTCAGTTTTATATTGGAAATATCTTCTCTCTTTTTTTTTACGGTACGACAATGTGACTACACAGCCAGTAGCGTTCAGTTCGTAATATTTTTATTTTTATAATATTTGGATGGTGTACAGGTCCGTCAAATAAAAATTAAAGAAATATTAAATAGTATTGGTGAACATTCGATATCTGTTTCATAAGCTGTTATGATGATGTTTGAAGAAACATGTCGATGAAAAGGGAAAACTTGTTGGAATGACTTTATTATTAATAAATTAGTCAAATGTAAAACCGACAGTTAGCCTACTGGGCTTCCGTATTGTATTTTCCGTGCGAAGACTATATCAAAAGACTTCCAGTTACATTCACTGGAAAGTTTTACGTGAAATGCCGGAACCTAAAAGATAAGTAAGTTTATCGTAAAATGCTGGGAAAAGGAGAAAATAAGTTTTATGTAAATGCTGAAAAAAAGGCGATACAAAGTTTTACGCAAACTGCTGGAAAAAAAGGAGAAAATACGTTTTACGTAAAATACTGGAACCGAAAAGAAAATAAGTTTTGCGTAAAATGCTGGAAAAATGAGAAAATAAATTTTAAGTGTTGGAAAAAGTAGAAAATAAGCTATACGTAAAATGCTGGATATAGGAGAAAATCCTAGAGGTCTCGTCTTGCCTGTCCGTTCGGCTGTTCTTTGTATCATTCAAAGCAACTTTTAGTGGAACCTTGATTAACTGACATAGCTAAACTTTCTCGTCATTAAAATGTAACAAAGGTTTTGTCTTTTGTGACTTAAGACTCAAAAAGAGGGCTTAAATATTCACAACGTAGTTCTGGAAGGTCATCGACAATGTCAGGACTTATTTATGCAATGGGAGTGAAAATTAACGAAAAATTAATCAATGGTATTTAAAGTACAGCCCAGCAAACACATGGCATCCATCTTTCCTTAGTTAAAAATAACTAATTTTCATTCTAGTCCTCATTCCTTATGGTTGATCTATCTTGGATTGGATCTACTGTGACGGCAGACTTAAACGGGAGACAATCGTAAGATGCATGTGTATATTGATTTATTCATTAATCATATAGAATATATTTTTGTATACGAACAAGAGGACTAGTTTTCTGACGTAAATTGGAATATGTTACTGGTCTCATACACAACATCTCCAAGAAGCCAAAGATAGACATCAAATCCTGTGGTCCAAAGAGACAGGGCATTCAGTGAACAGAGGCGCCCCCCCCCCAAAAAAAAAAAAAAACAAAAAAAAAAAAAAAGTATGTCAGACCAAGTGACCATTACAGCATGATTGGTGGCCGACCCCTTATGAAAGTATTTCACTATCTCGTATAAATACTAGAGCTAGTTTTCACGAATTAGATATAAAGATAAGAGAAGAATATCTTGAATGAAAAAATGAGAACACAGTTTTACTAAAATGATAAACGGGTGACTTACTCTACTCTCCTGTTGCGTGTACTCGAAAAGATTTTCGAAAACAGCGATGCAGGTTTGATATTCAGGAAAAATCTCTTGACATAAGACACTTCGAGTGGGTCGATGTTGGTGTGATTCAATGATCCATTCCCGCTTCTAACCAAATACGAATATTACACACAACTCGCAACATTCTAATCTAAACAAATGAACATTGTACGGCTCAGAATGTCTTCAGAACAGAATTCTCTCCCATTTTTATTCTGTTGTTATTTTTTTTTATTCTTGTATCTGTATATCAAACGTTCGAGCCCCGTCAGATTTTTGTTCTCTACCCTGCCGTCATCCTTTGTAACTGAATTCTCACATAGAATTTTTTCTGTCTCGGATATGTCAACATCGGTTAAGTGGAGTCAGACGTTCCCATTTCTAAGAATAATACGCGGAATGTACTACAATAAGCAATATAGCTGTCTTATCTTTAGTGAAAAATGTACTTTTTTAAAAATCTGTCCTCAGTTCTCCCTTGCCACCCTCTCTCTCTCTCTCTCTCTCTCTCTCTCTCTCTCTCTCTCTCTCTCTCTCTCTCTCTCTCTCACAAAGCATTCTTCTCTTTCTCAGCAAATTTCGTCTTTTCCAGGTAGGGAGCAAAACCAATAAAATGTCGACAAACGAAAGAAAAAAATAAGGTCCACAGCAAAACAATACGATAGCGTTCCATGGAAACATACCTGGGTTAGTAATTTATTGGATTTTTCGGATATCCGTTCGTATTTCTCTCTCTCTCTCTCTCTCTCTCTCTCTCTCTCTCTCTCTCTCTCTCTCTCTCTCTCTCTCTCTCTCTCAAATGCTTTTTCATTCAAATAAAGCTTGGATAGCACTCACGGAAGATGGATTAACAAGTGCAATAAAAACTAATTCAAAACCACTTTTAAATATTTTGTACATCTCACAGTTAGTCTTTTATTCTCATCCATTTCCACTCGTTCCCCCTTCTATGATCTCTTATTTAGTGAAGGAGCGCGCGAAAAAGGCAGAAGTCTCGGAAGTTGTTATATAAATCGCTCCAACCAGTGATCGTCACAGATAAAACTCCCATCTTGAAGAGAGTTGAAGGACACGCGCTGACGCCAACGAAAGCTTAAAAAGCTTATCCATCGTGTCCTTATTGAAATCAAATAATTCTTGGAGCAGCCTCTCCATATCTCACTGAAGAACTGAATGCCCCTTTAGTGATGAAAGAGGTAAAAAAAAAAAAAAAAAAAAAAAGGGTGAAAATGCACCGCTTCGTTATTAACTTTAAGATATCAGGGTGTTCTTGTATTTATTTAACCGTTAACTTCGTGACTTGAAAGTTTTTATGACATATGGGACCTCACCACACGCATATATTATATATATATATATATATATATATATTATATATATATATATATATATATATATATGCATATACATACATAAATATACATATATATATATATATATATATATATATATATATATATATATATATATATATATATATATATATATATATATATATATCTATATATGTACTGAAAATCAGAATGAAGAGGAGAATAAATGCGAAAAACAAAATCTATTTAAAAACTCCAGAAAGAAATCAAAGAATAATGAATTTAAAAATTCCAGGAAAAAAATCTTTTAACTGTCCAGATTCCACATTTTAAAAAGCCTGCCTTTCCTCTTTCTTTCAATCTACCTTGTGGAAAAATACTTCTAGGAGGACTGAAAGAATTTAGCTGGGATACTAATGAAATTTTGTTTTTCTAAGTCCAGTATTTCTAACTCTGAGAAGAACGCTGGTGGGAGAGTTCTAAAACTGACGCATGCGCATATGAGTCATTTCAATGTGCTGGCCATTATATGTGATTGACATAATCAGAGAAAGAGCTAAATGACAGATATTATCCTCCATCTCAGCAAGGATTTCATGTTTATTTGTCTCCGTTATTAGCTCAAGGATAAGCATGAGGATAAAAGGACTACTACTACTACTACTACTACTACTACTACTACTAAAAAATAATAATAATAAAGGGAAAGTAAATCCACAATAGTATGTTCTGTTTTGATTTTGTTATTCAAAATATAAAAAAGCAGAAAGCTTTCGATGACCTGGACGGTCCTCCTTGTCAATCTGACTATAATTACCAAAAGTGGCTACATAAAAACTTTGTTTTTGACTTATGTTTACAAATAGGTTGTTGTTTGAAGATGGGGTAGTTGGCTCCTCCTGTTATCCCCATTCATCTAACGGCAAACCAGGTGATAACAGGAGCGCCAACTATCCCATCTTCAAACAAAAGCCTATTTGTAAACATAAGTCAAAAACAAAGTCTTATGTAGCCACATTTGCAATTATAGTCAGATTGACAAGGAGGGACCGTCCAGGTCATCGAAAGCTTTCCCCCTTATAGATTTTAAATAACAAAATCAAACACATATTTACTGTGGATTTACTTTCCCATTTTATTGACTCATGCGATCATGAGTTTTCTTTGAATATATAATAATATAATAATAATAATAATAATAATAATAATAATAATAATATAATAATAATGATAATAATAATAATAATAATAATATTAACAACACTCATCATTTTCTATTATTTACTGCATCAGTTTTGATCTGTCACTGAAGTCATAACTTTGAACTAACTATGTCTACTGTTAACCCAATCATTAGTTTACTGTCATTTTCATTCCTATAATGTTTTGCATTCTGTTATTTTAAGTGACCGGCCTCTGCACCATAAATATTTTTGGTATCATTTTTTAACTGCGAGTTTTTTTTGAGCATTTTTTTTTTTTTTTAACATTTTTCTATCAGTTTTTTTAACATTATCTCCATGTGGCGTTTTCCTACCATGGTTGTTTGTGTCAATAACCATTAACTTACGATGATAAACCATAATAAAATAATATTAATAATAAAATAAAAAACAAGTAAAAGCTTATTTGCTATCGTGGACTAGAAAATATGGAAAAGGGACACGAATACAAATACTTTTATATATGAATAGAACATTTCCTCAAAGTTATATGGGATGAAACAATAATTGACAAAGACATGGCTCCCTCCTCTCAAAAAAAAAAAAAATAAATAATAAAAAACTTCCTATTTCTGATTTGGTAAGCACTGAATTCTGAGGATTATTATTCTGAAAATAATTAAATTCACCCCCCGTATATTCCTTTCGCTTTCAACAGCAAACTACGAAAATAAAAAAAATTTCTTTCGGCCAGGCAACGTAATCCCCCTGAAAACGAAACTGTTAGCATTCTGTCAATCATTAACTTAAGCTCTCGGAAACCGATTGAGCGTTAGAGGTGAACTTTTTTTTCATTTTTTTGTTTTTTTTTAGGTCAGCGTGGCATGGCAACAAATAAAAAAAAAAAAAAAAAAAAAAAACTTGGATAAACGGTTGGCGAAGCAGCCACAAAATGCCACGTTAAGCGTCGCTGCAGAGGTTTCCCCTTTCAATTCCACTTTTCAGAATCTTACCCAAAGTATGAGAATTGCAGATGCATCTTGGTTGACATTAAATCATGCCACATTCCCACCATTTTTTTCAGGACCCCTAAGTGATTGTTGACGCCAGTGCACCTCAGTGCTGCACTGTAGGTGTTTATAAAGGGCCCGTAGCGGCACTCCACTTTTTTTTTTTTTTTTTTTTGTTTTTTTTTTTTTTTTTTGCCCCCATTCCACTGCCTTTTTCAGTCTTGCTGTTCAGTCTAACTATTAGCTCTCATGCAGCTGTGGGTGTTTCTCCCAGCTCAAACGTTTAGGTCTTTATACTCCAGCTCCTTATTTTCTCGATCTCTTTATCTTGCTGCCCAAACACGCTAACTCCTTAATTTCACTGTCTTAATTAAGCTCTGGATAGCCTAAACTTCACAAATCGTTATTTCCAAGGAAACAGGATTTAGATGACTCTTCCATAGATATATAGGTCAAACCACCACCAGACTTACTGACACAGAATTCCAAAACTATTCTTTGCACCTAATATAGAAGGTCCTACGGATAAAGACATTTTTCATATGGCAAGACCTATCGCCGAGAAAGGTTTAAACAAAGTTAATATCATTTAAAGATAATATAATGTCTTCTGGGGCATAAAATGAAAATAATATATACGTAGTCCCTTTCTGACGTCACCTTGCTGATGTCTTCAAAAGGTAAGTGCACTGAAATTGGAAGCTTACATCTGAAAACGATAAGATATAACCAAGTGACTTGGTTTTCGTTATCTAAACAAAAAGCGATTTCCATTTAATTTGATAACCATTAGCTTTATGAAGATGTTTACGTACCCGGTAACCAGGCGACTGTGGGTAGCAGGCAAAGTTACTGAGGGTTTTAAACCTCATCCCGAAACAATGGAACTTGTTGAATACCTTCTGAAACCACCTCCTAGAAGTGGAAAAGGTTTACCGGAAGAAATTCATATTTCCAGGTTCCTGAATTTCCCGATTCTTGAGAATTCGCATCTCATAGGCGCCAGCACAGGGTTGTAGGTATCGATAGTGTCTCGCGGGAAAAAACGTTTTTTTGCGGGAATTTCTCGTTCCTGCATAATTGGATTGTAAGACGAAACCACATCTTGGAAATTCTAACGTCTGAATTCCAAGAATCAAAACAACTAGCAGCTATTTCCGACAACCCCGGAAGCTCCTGATGAATTGTGTCTCGAATTTCTTCAAAGCGAACGATACGTGAAGCTGATATACGGTGACAAAGACTTTGGATTTCGTATTTCCATGACCGTATTTGCGTAAGTTGATTAGAGCGATTTTCCAGTTTTTGTTCTGCCATGTAACCTGAAGGGCTTTGTGACTCATTATGCATTAATTTGTAAAAATAATGTACTTTAGTAAGAACCAAAGTCAATGACATACATATCGTAGCTCTGTAGATTATACGCAAGCAAACCACACAAAAAAAGACATTAATTTCTCCAATAAAACACAAAATAATATTAATTCAACCTGAGTGCATTTGTGTTCGTGAAAAAGGTGAAAAAAAAAAAAAAAAAAAAAGATACATTAATTTCTCTAATATAACACAACATAATATTAATTTAACCAGGAGTATATTTTGTTTTCGTGGAAAAGGTGAAAAAAAAAAGACACTAATTTCTCCAATAAAACAGAAAATAAACATTGATTTCAACCTGAGAATATTTGTTTTCGTGGTAAAGGTGAAAGAGAGGACGCATGTGTGATGAAGCTGAGCCCTTTCCTGGCCTACATCAGCTTCAGTCTGGAAAAGTTTTCCATCGAAAATCGGCGGCCGGAATTCGAAGAGTTGCGAAGCACTCGAATTTCACAAGTTGTGGAGAGGAGGTATTGGCGCTCTGCCGATCACTCTTAGAAGGGAACCGATGCTCTGTGACATACTAATTGTGGTTCCTCTGTGTTTTCGGTTTTCGTACATGTTTTGTACTGTGACTAACACACTGGTCGTTCAATTTTTCTTCATTCAGATTATTTTTATTTGTATTTTATTTATTGGTAAGTTGCCCTTCTTTATAGTAATGATAAAAATATCATTACTATAACGCATTTTGAATCCTTCAATCATATGAACTAGATGATTTCTATTTCTAATGAAGAAAGCAGTCGAAACCATACCAATGAAGTTCATAAGCTTCTATTTTATTCAAGAGCCCATTAATAATTGCCTCCATACCGATAATTATCTGCTGTGGTAATCCTTAGGAAAGGAATTCTGGAAAGTGATTACGAAATGTAAGTAGTAGACACTCTCTGATTCAGTTTAACAATAAAATTGTCAACACAAAGCAGTATGGAAGCTGTAGCAGAACTAATGCGTTTCCATTTTATAAGATAAATGTACTCTATGTCCACGGCTGCCTTTACATGGTTAACTTCAGCGATTTTTCCAGTCGTTAAACGTTATGTTATGGTTGGCATCATAGTCCCGGTTCTAAGGAGAGAAATGCAGCTACATTATTCGTCTAATAATGGGGAGATTATGAGGAGGGCTCCATAAAATCGAAAGGTTAATTTTTAAGACTATAGAGCTTGCCAGCTGACATATTTAGAGCGACGATTATGGTCTCAGCGGTCCCGAAAAGAGGGGTTTGTAATTTCTTCATATCTCTCATAAATTTCACGCAATGATGCTATACAGTAAATTTAGGATTAAGTAACCGATTTCATTCAGTGCAGGGAAGAACTGTACAATAACCTATTTCCGCTGGAAAAGCAAAAAAAACGAATTCGGTCCCAGCAATGTTCAGAATCGCCAGTTCTCCACCCGGCGGCGCAGAAGCATTCTCCGCGCCATAATTTGTAAACATACTAAACAAAGGACATTTTCTTCCTTTATTTTAAGCGCTAATGTACGCATAGCGATAAAAACTAGTGGTAGATATAAGAGAAAGGTCAAGGCGGCAAGTCCTGATGACCTTAGGGACGTCACGTACACACCAGGTGGTCAGAACAAGGTGACCTTATTCTGAATACTGGCAGTGGTGATAAAACCTGGTCCCACGAAACAAGTCAAAGTCTTGTCTGTCAGTCTCACACTGAAAAATGGACGTATGAATACCCATTTTACTTTATTTAATGTACTGATCATTAATATCAGAGCCCCGAGGAAGTCATTCTCCCCTGTACTACGAAATGAATGAAAATACACCTTTCACTAAATCCGTACAACATAGCTTATTAGTGGTCAACTGTCAGCACACTCTGCAAAATCACTGAGAAGAATGTTGATGTCATTTACATGTGGGGTATGCGTTTACCAACAATAAATCTCCCGGTTAAATTGTGGTTCCTTTACACATTCTGCCATGAATGTGATTTATAGCATGGAATTCTCGTCAAGCGAAGATTGCACACGGAACGCCAGCATCGCTTCTGATCCATAAAAATGCATACGTCGCTACGCGGGACAAGGCTTTCTAAAAGTGGACGGTAGTCGGTTTTTGACAGAGATCTTTCTGGAACGAGATTCAGGTGCACGAAACCGTATAATTTTTTATTTTTTATTTTTATTATGACATTATATTTATTTATTTATTTATTTATTTATTTATTTATTTATTTATTTATTTATTTATTTATTCATTTTTTTTTTTTAAGATAAAAGCTGAAATCGGATTTAAGGATCTACGTAAATTCGTTTACGAGAATGCTGCGCATACATCAATATAGGAATGATTAACTTTTCCCGGTCACAAAATAGTCACTACATAACAACCAACAACAACAACAACAACAACAAAAACAATAATAATAATAATAAAATAATAATAATAATAATAATAATAATAATAATAATAATAATAATAATAATCGTGATTTTCGTTTTGAAACAAATTTTGTCAGGCATTTACTTCACTTCACTTCACTTCACGAGAGAGAGAGAGATAGAGAGAGAGAGAGAGAGAGAGAGAGAGAGAGCACTTTCCCATGTGCCAAGGCATATAAAGTACCCTCCATTATCTTTAAAGTACTCGGGGGCACGAAGGCTCTTAAAACTTCTTAATGAACTGCCTCCAGAGTCAGTGATGAATTCTCACACTCAGTCTAGGAATGTATTACTACCCAATGGAGGAACCAGGTTCGACAAGATATTCTTGGGCAGAGTAAGCTGCTGTTTCTTTTAGTAGTTTTAGAAGAACTACCCTCCGTATTGAAAGGTTTGGAAGGCTCTTCAAGAGAGAATTCCTACATCAGGAAAATAAGCTCTGCTTGTATAGGAAAATGTTAACCAAACTTTCTGTCTTCAAGGAAGACGATGAATTTCAGAAAATCGTCCTGGACCCTAATATGGTAATGTGCTTCAAGGACATTTTTCAAGGGATAAGAGAAAAATTGAGCTTTTTCTAGATTCTTAAAAGATCCTGTTGTTGCCCCAGATGAGACAGGTACGTATTATGATCTAGGAAGGACTGGTGGGGGAGAATGATGTTCAATCCAAGACCGAAAATAAACTTCAAAATTTAAGATTATTAAGAAAGCATGTTGTTTACTGAATTAATACGTTTGACTTTTTCAGTACTGCAATGCGTGATATTACCATACATAGTAGAATAGAAAGATTCGTGCAATCCGTGAGGCTTGGTAATCAACGAATCGAATTCCTATACCAAACAACTAATGTCGAAGCCACGAAGTGAAAAACTTCTGATGCAAGAAGCAGTACTGTAATAATGAAGGTGAATATTACCTGGAGGTCCTTCGCAGTTTGTATTTTTGAAGAATAGACACTCACACCTTCAGAAATAGAACAATCAAATGGAAGGAAGGTGAAACAATGATTTATTTATTACTAAAAGGAGGATGAAATTT
>NC_061106.1:20599372-20614372 GCF_015104395.2 Macrobrachium nipponense
TTGTTCCGATTTACAACACTATATATCGCTTACTCGGGGAGTAAGCCTACAAACTACTTTGTTGTTGTTGTTGTTGTTGTTGTCGGGGTGGGGTGGGAAAGACCTATGGAGAAGCCTAAAAAGGTCTGAAAAATGTGTTTCGCGTTGAGTTACAGATACAGGAATTTTTAGGATAGATATTTATGATTTAGGTTTATTAGAATGAAATGTAAAAAATAAATAATGTGCATATTGAACGGTACAGAATAATTATATTCAACAAAAATATAGTGTATTTATCTTGATTTTCGTTAGGGAAACAACACTGTAATTAACCACAAATTTAGCGCGTGTTAACTTAGTTAAAAGTTAGGAATATAATGTTTTACAACTTATGCGTGAAGGGAAAACCTTACACGCATCCCGACTAAGCAGGAGATCGGATTGCGCCTTGTATTTTTTTTTTTTTTTGTGGTCATTATTTCAAGAAGGCCTCGATGTTCAAACAAGCATCGAGTTGGAGGTCTTTTGAAAGCGTGATATTAAAAAGAAAATTATTTTATCGGTGACATCTGTTCGCGGCCGGTCGCTGAGTTATAATTACAAATAAACTGGATGGATTCTGTCTTTTATTTTTCTGTTTAATTCCTTCAGTGCATGGATACTCGTTTGAAACTGTTCCTATAGACACTTGAAAACTTCATCTCGTCATGTGGTACTTTTCATGATGTATTTCAAGTCTACTCAGGTGTTTCACAACTTCATGGACGTGAACTATAGTTAGTTTGTCACTTTTCTTTCAATGCAGTAAATACATGATGACGGAATATGAATTCTTTAGCTTCCAAATAAAGAATCGTTTAGCTTCCAAATGAAGAATTATTTTTGCTTCCAAATGAAGAATTGTTGTTTTGCTTCCAAATGAAGAATTGTTTTGCTTCCAAAAACGAAGAATGTTTTGCTTCCAAATGAAGAATTGTTTCGCTTCAAATGAAGAATTGTTTAGCTTCCAAATGAAGAATTGTTTAGCTTCCAAACGAAGAATTGTTTAGCTTCCAAATGAAGAAATTGTTTTTTGCTTCCAAATAAAGAATTGTTTTGCTTCCAAATAAAGAATTGTTTAGCTTGCAAAGGGAAGAATTGTTTCGCCTCCAAATGAAGAATTGTTTAGCTTCCAAAGGAAGAATTGGTTTCGCTTCCAAATGAAGAATCGTTTAGTTTCCAAATAAAGAATTGTTCAACTTCCTAATGAAGAATTGTTTTGCTTCCAAACGGAGAATTGTTTCGCATCCAAAGGAAGAATTGTTTCGCTTCCAAATGAAGAATTGTTTCGCTTCCAATGGAAGAATTGTTTCGCTTCCAAATGAATAGATTCATTGATGCTAGCGATGCCGAAGTAGGAGAGAGACTATACAGAAATGCATACAGTGAAGCAAGAGTTATTTTTCTTGTTATTCTATAATTCATGTCAGGAAATCATCCAAACACAATTTCCAAAAACAATTAATGCGAATTAGGTAAGGATTTCGAGAAGGGAATTTTGATCAGTGAGGCTGTGGAATACATGACTCGCATTCTGTTATTAGTAAAACAACCATTCAGACTCCATTTGAAAATACTCCGCACCAATTAAATGTTGCCCTTTTATTATTTTATTTTGAAATAAATGCAGAATTAGTGTTCTTGTTTAAATGGAGCAGCCATTGCACGCTTAAAGTCAGTCATCATGAAATGATGACCTTTGGTGTAAAGCCGAATTCGACTCTGATCAAATAAAGCCGGGATCATTCATTCATTAATATGTATATCGGTGAGTCGCGTATTTTCATTTGCCCTATTTTATAATACCTCCCGCGACCTGTCAAGAAAAAAAAAAGGATTTCAAAATCAATCTTCGTCAAAGCTGCTGCTATGATACGTTGTAACAAGAGTGCCACCGTTTCAATATCGGCGCTGACCTCAAAATTTCGAAGGGTAAAAGTCCTGCGGGTGATTGTAAATACAGATCACCTCCACAGTAGGTCAAGCCGCCACACAGTGAAAATTGATTGATGGCTAACGCTATTTTTCTCCTATCTCTCTCTCTCTCTCTCTCTCTCTCTCTGACCGACAAGCCTTCACAAAAGAAGAATTTTGTCGTTATATTCATTGCATTTTCCTGAGAAGTATGTCATAAACACCTGCATATATATATATATATATATATATATATTGTATATATATAATATATATATATATAGATTGTTACGACCATTCGCCTCTATACTCTTTCCTGCATTTCACTGATGAAAGTACGAAGCGGAGCTCCAAACGGCCATAGACAATAAATAATAAGACATTTAATGATGCCTTAACTTAACTTATTTTTATAATAGAGCTCTTATCCAAATTTAAATAGCATTAAATTTAAGTATGATATACGAGTAAATATATAATAACACGGGATAAGGTAAACACTACGAAATTTTGTTATTTTACTTAAAATTAATTAAAGGTCCAATATAAAGATAAGGATTACGATGATAACTAGAATAATGAAAACTAAAGCAATAACGATTGCAAATAACGAAACTCCAGGAACATTCACATTGTATAGCATTACGACAAATGAGCAAAACAAGCAGGTAAGTAACAATTAAATAGATTATCAATACACTGTAGATAATACAGGAAATAACGTAAATATTAAACCCAATAAAATGCAGAAAATACACACATACCCAGCAAGTGCCAACAGAACCTTAAATGCAATATAGTAATACTTACAATTAGCAAGTACAAAATAATGTAACACTTTTAGATATAATCCAGGGTTATTAACACTATGACAAATCCAAGAAATCTCAATCCCTGGTGGTGCTCCAATGGCCGAAGTAAAACAATCCAAGGACTGAGGAATACAAACACCCAAACAACACGCAAGGACAACACAGAGACATGGGAAAAATATGAACTACAAAACATTTACAATCCACACTACAAAAATACTTTATTTACATAAATTTAATACTCCAAACATAAATGCAATACTCTTTATCATCTCCCCCCTTAAGTCGAAAACTCTATATTAAAGATTTTCGACCAACCTGTCGAGTTAGTTACTACAGCGTGATAAAATGTCTGCTCGAAGGTTATCCTGTCCACGGATGTGCTGGATCTTAGATCAAACTGCAAACTGAAAAGATAACCACCACTTCATGAGCCTTTTATTTTTGTTTCTCATCCGGCCTACAAACTTTAGTGGGCTCATGATCTGTGAAGACTAATATGGGAGCAGGACTGCCAGAAAGATAAACTTCGAAGTGCTCCAATGCAGTCAAAAGAGCAAGTGCTTCCTTTTCGATTGTAGAGTAACCTCGCTGATGATTTTTGAGTTTCTTCGACATGTAAGCAACGGGATGCTGCATGTCATCTGGCCCTTTCTGCAGGAGTACAGCGGACTATTCCACGATCACTAGCGTCGACCTCGACAGCAAAGGGAGAGCCAAAGTCAGGAGCCTTCAGGACAGGGCTACTGGCTAGGAAATCTTTGCTCGTCGAAAGGCTTCCTCACAAACTGGTGTCCAAACGAACTTAGTCTTGCTGCTGGTTAAGTCCGTTAATGGGGCTACTACTTCAGAGAAGTTCTTACAAAAACTTCCTATAGTAGCCCAACCACCACCTCCCAATGGAACTTCTTTTCTTACTTCACGTCCTGGAACTTGGTTGGGCAAGCTTAGCTTGGTGATGGCGTCTACTTTGGCTGCAACTGGGGATACCTCGCCGCTGCCAATCACATACCCAAGGTATTGTAGCTTCGCATGGCCGAAATCACTCTTGGTTAAGTTGATTGTCAAACAAGCCTGTCTTAACCTGCTAAATAAATCCTTCAGCATAGAAAGATGGTCCAGCCAAGTATCTGAAAATACAACAATGTCGTCAAGATACACTCTAACACCAGGCATATCGCGCGGATAACTTGATCCATCAATCTTTGAAAAACTGCAGGAGCATTCTTAAGTCCAAATGGAAGGACTGTATATTGGATATAGGCCATCTGGAGTAGTAAATGCTGTCAGGGGTTTTGAGTTATCTGCTAATGGACTTGATAATAACCTCGTAATAAATCAATCTTATTTGAAACATATACAGCATTGCTTACGCCAGATCTTAGAGGGGTCATCCACCCTTGGTAATGGATAAGAATCCGATACAGTTACCTCATTTAGTCTTCTAAAGTCAGTGCAGAGTCTATAGGAGCCATCTGGTTTCTCGACTAAAACACATGGCGATGCCCAAGGACTAATACTTGGCTCCGCAAAACCATGTTGTAGCAAAAGTCAGTTTCCTTCTTTAGTATGGCTCTCTTTTGAGGGGAAACTCGATATGGGGCACTCTTCTGAGGTTCTGTACCTGGCTTAAGTTCTAGCTGATAATCTACCATTGATGTCTGGACAGGCACATCTCCACAGATCTCTGGAAAAGTTCCAATAACTTTTTCAAGTCACTAGCCTGTTGAGATGAGAGATGATTAAGTTTACAGTCAATGTTATTTAATGCAAGTGTATTATTTAGAGGTATGCTTTTACTTCGATCTGGAAAACCTGCTTCATTTAGCTTCCACATTATCTTCCACAGATGACTTGCAAATCAAGCTGACATTGTCACATTGGGTCTCAAACTTTTTTTAGTAGGTTTATATGTAACCATCTTCTCACTTTTTCTCTTTCCCGGAGTAGAGATTACATAATTATCCTTGTTTCTGCTTATCACTGTATAAGGACCTTCATATCTATTCTCAAAGGTTTTCCTTATGGGTACTAGCATTAAAACAGATTCACCTGGCCTAAAGCTTCGTGTCTCAGCCTTATTATCAAAATTTAATTCATCTTATCTTGAGCTATGCTTAGATTGTCATGTGCAAATTTACGAGAGCTCTCTAGCTTACCTTGTAAGTTCTTAGCATAATCTCCTAATGTTACCTCTTTCGACTGATCCGTCCACATGTCATAGGAAGTATATCCAAAGACCTCTTTCACTTTCCTTCCTATTAAAATCGGTGGGGAATATCCAAGACTTTCTTGTTGAGTGTTGCGGATGGCATACAACACGAATGGTAATCCTTCATCCCAGTCTGTCTGATGTTCCTGACAGTACTTCGTAAGGGCATCCTTCAGCGTCTGATGGAATCGTTCCAGGGCTCCTTGACTCTCTGGGTGGTATACTGAGGACAAAGTATGTTTAATGCTCATAGCTGCCATAACCTGTCTAAATAAATCAGAGGTAAAGTTACTTCCTCTATCAGTCTGGATAATCTTGGGGATACCATACTGAGTGATTTTATTAAAACTGGGATCAGTGTCTTAGAACTTATGTTCCTAAGTGGATAGGCATCAGGATAACTAATGGAACTGCACATTTTAATCATATATTGATTCTGCTTCTTACTTTTGGGTAAAGGACCCACACAGTCTAATATGACTTTATCAAAAGGCTCAGGTAAAACAGGGATAGGCTGTAAAGGGGCAGGTTTTATTATCTGATTCGGCTTACCAACCAGCTGACATACTGCACAAGACTTACAGTACTCTGTGACACTTTTCCTTATACCAGGCCAGTAAAAGAGTTGAAGAACTGCACTCAAAGTCTTCCTTATTCCTAAGTGTGAAGAAGATACATTATGTGCCATTTGTAATACTTTTTTTGCCTTAGGCTCGCTGGAATGACAATCTGATTCCTGATTTCCCAAGTTGAACTTGCCGGAGCATGCAAAGATCTGAACTTTCTCATTAGTAGTCCATTCCTCAAGTTAATAGCATACTGGCTCCCATATTGATCTGGTCTTCTGCAACAACTTCACTGTAAATAGACTGCAAAGACAAATCTTCCTGTTGAGCTTTTATAATGTCAGAACATTTCATATCAAAAAGATTATCAGAGCAATCAGAAACATTACTTAAATTAATTTCATTTTCAACTGGCTTCAGAGTATTTACCAATACTACGTTACCAGTCTTCAAACCAAACTTAGTTTCATCCTCGTCGCCATCTAGCACACTTTCTTTCTCTTTTACATTACCTTCAAAACTATCAGTTTGGAATAAACTATCAATATTGATATCTACGTCAACTGTACCAACAGCATCTTTTTCTTCAGTACCTGAAGTAGTACTTACATTGACGTCCTTAGTCACATCTGTTCCACGCGCTCTCGTGGGACTTCTACCACAGCCAGACTTCTGCTACGCTGTACAACACAAGAAGGATACAATACTGGATCTTCTACAGGGCTTACCTCTAATGGAGTGTCAACAACTATGGGGACTAGGTACAACCTTCCCTCCTGCCAAGTCGTTCCCCATAAGAAAAATCAACACCTTGAATAGGCAATTCATCCACCACCCCCCCCAACTGTGACATAACGAGTTAATAAACCACAATGCAGATATAACCTACACAAGGGAACTGTTTACAGTCCACCCAAACTTCTAACAACCAGTCTATCTGATGTAAAATTCTTTTCCAATCCAGGAACCTTTTCTTTTACAATTAGACTATTAGAAGAACAAGTGTCCCGTACTATCCTAACAGGCACACATTTACTTAGGTCATCTGACACTGACACAACCCCATCAAACTTGAAAGGAGCAAACTCATTATCTAACCTATCACAATGAGAAACAGGAATTTCCTGCCGGACCTTCCTAATTGCCATATTTGATCCCGAAGATTCTCTCTTCCCCTCCTTATAATTACTAGGACAATCTTGCCTTCATGTGACCAAGCTGGTTACATTTGTAACACCTAACCTCAGACAGACTTCTACTGTATGAGCCAGGAGGATTTCTTCTCCTCTGATACATTACCTGGAGATTTCTTGGATTGTCTTTGACTTTGTTGATGTGGTTTAATTAAACTGTAATTCTCAGCTAACACAGCTGCTCTTTGTAAAGTTGTAACTCACGCTCAAATAGGTATCTCTGAACATCAATAGGAACACCTCTAATGAACTGTTCAAGTAAAATGAGCTCCCTATATTCATCTAAGGTAGTGACACTTGCTGCTGTATACCATTTATCATGTAATTTAACAAGATTATGTGAATATTCAATGTATGAATGTGAATCAAACTTCTTATATCTACGAAACTTGAGACGATAATATTCAGCCGTAAGCTCATAGGCTTTCAGGATACTATCCTTAGTAAAGTCGTAATCATTACTCTCACTAGATGTTAACGACAAGAAAACTGTTCTAGCTTTACCCTTTAATGACTGCTGCAAAATTACGGGCCATAAACGCTTAGGCCACTTCAAATTAAGCGCAAGTCCTTTCAAAAAGCATAAAGAACTCGTCTGGATCCGCTTCATCAAACAACTGAATCATTTTAGAAGCCTTAACCAACATCAATTACCTGTTCACTTTCTATCGCCCTTTGGCTCACGTTATCTTTTATCGTTTCTCTTTTTCTCCAACAGCTCTAATTGATATCTGTGCTCTCTTCCTCTCGCTCTATCCTATCCTTCCTCTCTAACTCTTCACGCTCTCTCCGCTCTTTCCTCTCCAACTCCTCACGCTCTCTCCTCTCTTGTCTATCTCTCTCCTCTTTTTCACGAGCATACTGCAATTCTACCTGCTTGAGAGTTAACTGGGATCCCTCTTCATCTAATAAATCAAAAGCTTCCTCAGGCAAAGTCTCCGTCTCAACCAAAGCATTAACAACAAAATTCTTAATCTGAGATTTCCTCCACACCTTTTTAAACAGAAAAGTCATACTTCACAGCAATAGCAATCCAGTCATCCTTTCTCATACGATGATTACGCAAATAATGCACACTTGGGTTACTAGAAAAATCACTAATGCTGAAAGGATCCATATTCAAAACTATACAATAGAGAAAATTTTAACTTCAAAACGTATATACGATAGAGAAGATTTTAACTTTTAAACTTTAAAAATGTAAAACTAGTAAAATGAGCGAAAGCATTCACTTTTAACAAACAAAAATTACTCTTAATACGTAATCCGATTGTTCTTAACGTGCACAGCGCCGTATTTTTAACATTAACACTTCACTTCACGGCAAAATACTAATAAACACTACGGAAAAATAAATTTATGACAACTTCCTAGAATAAATTCGTGCACAAAATTTTAGTTATTCAGATCATTATACAAAATATAAAATTATGCAAAACCCCGCAAAATAAACTTTAGCATATACCGGTCACTTTGATTTACTCGGCAAACAAATCCCGGACAGGCCCACAAATTGTTACGACCATTCGCCTCTTAATACTCTTTCCTGCATTTTCACTGATGCAAGTACGAAGCGGAGCTCCAAACGGCCATAGACCAATAATAATAAGACATTTAATGATGCCTTAAACTTAACTTATTTTTATAATAGAGCTCTTATCCAAATTTAAATAGCATTAAATTTAAGTATGATATACGAGTAATATATAATAACACGGGATAAGGTAAACACTACGAAATTTTGTTTGTTAATTTTACTTAAAAATTAATTAAAGGTCCAATAATAAAGATAAAGATTACGATGATAACTAGAATAATGAAACTAAAGCAATAACGATTGCAAATTAACGAAACTCCAGGAACATTCACATTGTATAGCATTACGACAAATGAGCAAAACAAGCAGGTAAGTAACAATTAAATAGATTATCAATACACTGTAGATAATCAGGAAATAACGTAAATATTAAACCCAATAAAAATGCAGAAAATAACACACACCCAGCAAGTGCCAACAGAACCTTAAATGCAATATAGTAATACTTACAAATTAGCAGTACAAATAATGTAACACTTTTAGATATAATCCAGGGTATTAACACTATGACAAATCCAAGAAATCTCAATCCCTGGTGGTGCTCCAATGGCCGAAGTAAACAATCCAAGGACTGAGGAATACAAACACCCAAACAACACGCAAGGACAACACAGAGACATGGGAAAAATATGAACTACAAAACATTTACAATCCACACTACAAAAAAAATACTTTATTTACATAAATTTAATACTCCAAACATAAATGCAATACTCTTTACATCCCCCTCCTTAAGTCGAAAACTCTATATTAAAGATTTTCGACCAACCTGTCGAGTTATTACTACAGCGTGATAAAATGTCTGCTCGAAGGTGGTTAATCCTGTCCACGGATGTGCTGGATCTTTAGATCAAACTGCTGTAAAGATAACCACCACTTCATGAGCCTTTTATTTTTGTTTCTCATCCGGCCTACAAACTTTAGTGGCTCATGATCTGTGAAGACTAATATGGGAGCAGGACTGCCAGAAAGATAAACTTCGAAGTGCTCCAATGCAGTCAAAAGAGCAAGTGCTTCCTTTTCGATTGTAGAGTAACCTCGCTGATGATTTTTGAGTTTCTTCGACATGTAAGCAACGGGATGCTGCATGTCATCTGGCCCTTTCTGCAGGAGTACAGCGACTATTCCACGATCATAGCGTCGACCTCGACAGCAAGGGAGAGCCAAAGTCAGGAGCCTTCAGGACAGGGCTACTGGCTAGGAAATCTTTGGCTCGTCGAAGGCTTCCTACAAAAACTGGTGTCAAACGAACTTAGTCTTGCTGCTGGTTAAGTCCGTTAATGGGGCTACTACTTCAGAGAAGTTCTTACAAAACTTCCTATAGTAGCCCACCATCCCAAGGAATTTTCTTACTTCACGTCTGGAACTTGGGCAGCTTAGCTTGGTGATGGCGTCTACTTTGGCTGCAACTGGGGATACCTCGCCGCTGCCAATCACATACCCAAGGTATTGTAGCTTCGCATGGCCGAAATCACTCTTGGTTAAGTTGATTGTCAAACAAGCCTGTCTTAACCTGCTAAATAAATCCTTCAGCATAGAAAGATGGTCCAGCCAAGTATCTGAAAATACAACAATGTCGTCAAGATACACTCAACACAGGCATATCGCGGATTACTTGATCCATCAATCTTTGAAAAACTGCAGGAGCATTCTTAAGTCCAAATGGAAGGACTGTATATTGATATAGGCCATCTGGAGTAGTAAATGCTGTCAGGGGTTTTGAGTTATCTGCTAATGGGACTTGATAATAACCTCGTAATAAATCAATCTTTGAAACATATACAGCATTGCTTACCAGATCTATGAGGTCATCCACCCTTGGTAATGGATAAGAATCCGATACAGTTACCTCATTTAGTCTTCTAAAGTCAGTGCAGAGTCTATAGGAGCCATCTGGTTTCTCGACTAAAACACATGGCGATGCCCAAGGACTAATACTTGGCTCCGCAAAAACCATGTTGTAGCAAAAAGAATCAGTTTCCTTCTTTAGTATGGCTCTCTTTTGAGGGGGAAACTCGATATGGGGCACTCTTCTGAGGTTCTGTACCTGGCTTAAGTTCTAGCTGATAATCTACCATTGATGTCTGGACAGGCACATCTCCACAGATCTCTGGAAAAAGTTCCAATAACTTTTCAAGTCACTAGCCTGTTGAGATGAGAGATGACTTAAGTTTACAGTCAATGTTATTTAATGCAAGTATTATTTAGAGGTATGGCTTTTACTTTTCGATCTGGAAAACCTGCTTCATTAAGCTTCACATTATCTTCCACAGATGACTTGCAAATCAAGCTGACATTGTCACATTGGGTCTCAAACTTTTTTAGTAGGTTTATATGTACCATCTTCTCACTTTTTCTCTTTCCCGGAGTAGAGATTACATAATTATCCTTGTTTCTGCTTATCACTGTATAAGGACCTTCATATCTATTCTCAAAGGTTTTCCTTATGGGTACTAGCATTAAAACAGATTCACCTGGCCTAAAGCTTCGTGTCTCAGCCTTATTATCAAAATTTAATTTCATCTTATCTTGAGCTATGCTTAGATTGTCATGTGCAAAAAATTACGAGAGCTCTCTAGCTTACCTTGTAAGTTCTTAGCATAATCTCCTAATGTTACCTCTTTCGACTGATCCGTCCACATGTCATAGAGTATCTCCAAAGGACCTCTCACTTTCCTTCCATATAACAACTCGGCTGGGGAATATCCAAGACTTTCTTGTTGAGTGTTGCGGATGGCATACAACACGAATGGTAATCCTTCATCCCAGTCTGTCTGATGTTCCTGACAGTACTTCGTAAGGGCATCCTTCAGCGTATGATGGATAATCCGTTCCAGGGCTCCTTGACTCTCTGGGTGGTATACTGAGGACAAAGTATGTTTAATGCTCATAGCTGCCATAACCTGTCTAAATAAATCAGAGGGGTAAAGTTACTTCCTCTATCAGTCTGGATAATCTTGGGGATACCATACTGAGTGAAAAATTTTATTAAAACTGGGATCAGTGTCTTAGAACTTATGTTCCTAAGTGGATAGGCATCAGGATAACGAATGGAACTGCACATCATTGTAATCATATATTGATTCTGCTTCTTACTTTTGGGTAAAGGACCCACACAGTCTAATATGACTTTATCAAAAAGGCTCAGGTAAAACAGGGATAGGCTGTAAAGGGGCAGGTTTTATTATCTGATTCGGCTTACCAACCAGCTGACATACTGCACAAGACTTACAGTACTCTGTGACACTTTTCCTTATACCAGGCCAGTAAAGAGTTGAAGAACTGCACTCAAAGTCTTCCTTATTCCTAAGTGTGAAGAAGATACATTATGTGCCATTTGTAATACTTTTGCCTTAGGCTCGCTGGAATGACAATCAGATTCCTGATTTCCCAAGTTGAACTTGCCGGAGCATGCAAAGATCTGAACTTTCTCATTAGTAGTCCATTCCTCAAGTAATAGCATACTGGCTCCATATTGATCTGGTCTTCTGCAACAACTTCACTGTAAATAGAACTGCAAAGACAAATCGTTCCTGTTGAGCTTTTATAATGTCAGAACATTTCATATCAAAAAGATTATCAGAGCAAATCAGAAACATTACTTAAATTAATTTCATTTTCACTGGCTTCAGAGTATTTACCAATACTACGTTAACAGTCTTCAAACACCAAACTTAGTTTCATCCTCGTCGCCATCTAGCAACCCAATTTCTTTCTCTTTTACATTACCTTCAAAACTATCAGTTTGGAAATAAACATCAATATTGATATCTACGTCAACTGTACCAACAGCATCTTTTTCTTCAGTACCTGAAGTAGTACTTACATTGACGTCCTTAGTCACATCTGTTCACGCTCTCGTGGGTACTTTGCTACCACAGCCAGACTTCTGCTACGCTGTACAACACAAGAAGGATACAATACTGGATCTTCTACAGGGCTTACCTCTAATGGAGTGTCAACAACTATGGGACTAGGTACAACCTTCCCTCCTGCCAAGTCGTTCCCCATAAGAAAATCAACACCTTGAATAGGCAATTCATCCACCACCCCAACTGTGACATAACGAGTTAATAAACCACAATGCAGATATAACCTACACAAGGGAACTGTTACCAGTCCACCCAAACTTCTAACAACCAGTCTATCTGATGTAAAATTCTTTTCCAATCCAGGAACCTTTTCTTTTACAATTAGACTATTAGAAGAACAAGTGTCCGTACTATCCTAACCGGCACACATTTACTTAGGTTCATCTGACACTGACACAACCCCATCAAACTTGAAAGGAGCAAACTCATTATCTAACCTATCACAATGAGAAACAGGAATTTCCTGCCGCCGGACCTTCCTAATTGCCATATTTGATCCCGAAGATTCTCTCTTCCCCTCCTTATAATTACTAGGACATCTTGCTTCATGTGACCAAGCTGGTTTACATTTGTAACACCTAACCTCAGGACAGACTTCTACTGTATGAGCCAGAGGATTTCTTCTCCTCTGATACATTACCTGGAGATTTCTTGGATTGTCTTTGACTTTGTTGATGTGGTTTAATTAAACTGTAATTCTCAGCTAACACAGCTGCTCTTTGTAAAGTTGTAACCTCACGCTCAAATAGGTATCTCTGAACATCAATAGGAACACCTCTAATGAACTGTTCAAGTAAAATGAGCTCCCTATATTCATCTAAGGTAGTGACACTTGCTGCTGTATACCATTTATCATGTAATTTAACAAGATTATGTGAATATTCAATGTATGAATGTGAATCAAACTTCTTATATCTACGAAACTTGAGACGATAATATTCAGCCGTAAGCTCATAGGCTTTCAGGATACTATCCTTAGTAAAGTCGTAATCATTACTCTCACTAGATGTTAACGACAAGAAAACTGTTTCTAGCTTTACCCTTAATGACTGCTGCAAAATTACGGGCCATAAACGCTTAGGCCACTTCAAATTAAGCGCAAGTCTTTCAAAAAGCATAAAGAACTCGTCTGGATCCGCTTCATCAAACAACTGAATCATTTTAGAAGCCTTAACAACATCAATTACCTGTTCACTTTCATCGCCTTGGCTCACGTTATCTTTTATCGTTCTCTTTTTCTCCAACAGCTCTAATTGATATCTGTGCTCTCTTTCCTCTCGCTCTATCCTATCCTTCCTCTCTAACTCTTCACGCTCTCTCCGCTCTTTCCTCTCCAACTCCTCACGCTCTCTCCTCTCTTGTCTATCTCTCTCCTCTTTTTCACGAGCATACTGCAATTTCTACCTGCTTGAGAGTTAACTGGATCCCTCTTCATCTAATAAATCAAAAGCTTCCTCAGGCAAAGTCTCCGTCTCAACCAAAGCATAACAACAAAATTCTTAATCTGAGATTTCCTCCACACCTTTTTAACAGAAAAAAGTCATACTTCACAGCAATAGCAATCCAGTCATCCTTTCTCATACGATGATTACGCAAATAATGCACACTTGGGTTACTAGAAAATTCACTAATGCTGAAAGGATCCATATTCAAAACTATACAATAGAGAAAATTTTAACTTCAAAACGTATATACGATAGAGAAGATTTTAACTTTAAAATGTAAACTAAGTAAAATGAGCGAAAGCATTCACTTTAACAAACAAAAATTACTCTTAATACGTAATCCGATTGTTCTTAACGTGCACAGCGCCGTATTTTTAACATTAACACTTCACTTCACGGCAAAATACTAATAAACATACGGAAAATAATTTATGACAACTTCCTAGAATAAATTCGTGCACAAATTTTAGTTATTCAGATCATTATACAAAATATAAAATTATGCAAAACCCCGCAAAATAACTTTAGCATATACCGGTCACTTTGATTTACTCGGCAAAACAAATCCCGGACAGGCCCCCAAATTGTTACGACCATTCGCCTCTTAATACCTTTTCCTGCATTTTTCACTGATGCAAGTACGAAGCGGAGCTCCAAACGGCCCCATAGAACAATAAATAAGTAAGACATTTAAATGATGCCTTAAAACTTACTTATTTTTATAATAGAGCTCTTATCCAAATTTAAATAGCATTAAATTTAAGTATGATATACGAGTAAATAAATATAATAACACGGGATAAGGTAAACACTACGAAATTTTGTTATTTTACTTAAAATTAATTAAAGGTCCAATATAAAGATAAGGATTACGATGATAACTAGAATAATGAAACTAAAGCAATAACGATTGCAAATTAACGAAACTCCAGGAACATTCACATTGTATAGCATTACGACAAATGAGCAAAACAAGCAGGTAAGTAACAATTAAATAGATTATCAATACACTGTAGATAATACAGGAAATAACGTAAATATTAAACCCAATAAAATGCAGAAAATACACACATACCCAGTGCCAACAGAACCTTTAAATGCAATATAGTAATACTTACAAATTAGCAAGTACAAATAATGTAACACTTGTAGATATAATCCAGGGTTATTAACACTATGACAAATCCAAGAAATCTCAATCCCTGGTGGTGCTCCAATGGCGAAGTAAACAATCCAAGGACTGAGGAATACAAACACCCAAACAACACGCAAGGACAACACAGAGACATGGGAAAAAAATATGAACTACAAAACATTTACAATCCACACTACAAAAATACTTATTTACATAAATTTAATACTCCAAAC
>NC_061106.1:20619372-20639852 GCF_015104395.2 Macrobrachium nipponense
TAAGTAATTTCTGCATACAATGTTAGCTAGTAATAATAATATCCTTTATTTCAGCCCAGGGCCATAGTGGAATATACAATTAACATACAAAAATGTAAATGCACGATTTATGACCGGGCAAAAGTCTTCCTCTTCGTTAACATATTAAATTTATTCCCAGCACCTTAAGAGGCTCTGACTTTTATTTATGTCCACGAAATAACCCTGATTCTAGAGAGACGAGAAGACTAAGAAAGAGACGGGCAGACAGACAGGAGGAAGAGAGACAGAAAAGTTTCGCATGACCCAAACGACCAGTTCATTTATGAAATTTCGGGAAGAAACTTTTCAAGAAATCCGATAAGGAAAGTGGAAAGTTCTGATGCTGGGTGGGTCCAGTCGCACAATGGGACCACCAAGTTTTCGAATGATGAGAGGAATAGTTTGTTGGGGGCAAAGAATCTTGTTGATCGGCAACGTAAAGAATTAATTCTCACGCGGAACTGAATCTGGCGACAGTTTATTTTGCAGTTTTATTTTGCAGTTTTCTGTCGTGGTTTGCTGAAGTCAGTTAATAAAATTCTTTTCTTAAATTTGTGTCGTTGTCCAAAGAGATGATCGGTATAGGAGAGGCGAGAGAGAGAGAGAGAGAGAGAGAGGAGAGAGAGAGAGAGAGAGAGATTTATTAACAAAATCATAAATTACTGAAACAATTCATTAACCACACATATTCTTTACAAATAACTTGGATATGAACTTACGGTGTCAGTGATCCTCGGAATTACGATGAATATCACGTTGGCCAATGAAATTGTCAAAGCACTTCTAACAAAAGAGAGGGAAATTCGAAGCTGGTCGTAATTACTTATTTAAGCCTCGAAACGTCTTTTTCAATCTCAAGTGGAGGGTGAGCCCCGCTTCCACTAGTCCCCCCCCCCCCTCCCCCCCCCCCCCCCCCCAACCTTCCCCCACCCGCCCGGTACAGGTAATTGGATCAGGTACTTGGGTTCGTCTGAGGGCGTTTTTTAGAGACTTCCGAAGCGGCTGACGTCCTTCAACTTTATAAATGAGTAGAAACGCACGCCCCCACTCGTCCCCATAAACTTATCTGAGATAGCGAATTCCCTTATTGACAGTTTACGACAAGTCTAGATGAAAAGGGAATCCAAATTCTGTGAGAGACAGGAAGAAAATGAAGTAGGCTGGAGAGGGAGACTTCCAAACCTTTATACGTACCTTGTTAGTGGTCTGTGATTTTTCGTTTTTTATATAAGTCAATACCCGGAAAAACAGACCTACTGTATCTTTCTCTCTCTCTCTCTCTCTCTCCGGGCTCGTGGGGCCCTGCCCGATGTATGTGTGTGTATCAAAGTCAAAAAGAAAATTTTTCCATTGATGTTTACTGTGCCGTGACTGATTGAACCCGTTTCTGTCGACGCCATTACGGATATTTAAGGGCTATGTTTTCATCCTCTTTCCCTCCTCCGATAATGTCTCTTTTGTATATAGTAATCGAATAAGAATGCTCTCTCTCTCTCTCTCTCTCTCCTTCTCTCTCTCTCTCCTCGACAGTATCAAAGAAAGTACTGTCTTTTGTAAATGCTCTCTCTTCGTCCTTTCCCCTCTCCGAGAACGCCTGGAGAGAAACGTGCTGATAATGAAACCTTTTGAGTTAAGCTCGGATGGAAAGATGGAACTCTTTGTTTTTCGCTTTATCTCTTTATTGTAATTGTTTTTGTTTTACGTGATGCCTATTTACGCGGCAGTTGCAACAAACCTGTAGAACCAACCAAAAAACTAATGCAGGTGTAATGCATCATTGTTAGAGCTATTTACTTTTTCATCACAAGGCATTAAAATCATTTGACGTTTTTTGTTAAAATAAGAAATAACCTTCGCTATCAGAGCTTCAAAAGATCTATCAGTTTCCCTAGTCTGCAAAAACATTTACAAAAGAAAACAAGGAAAAGGCTTCGGAGCAATCGAGTTTTCTGTACAGCGTATAATGCCACGGCCCATGAAAAACTCTCAGCCGCGGCCCATGACACTTTCAGCCATAGCCCACTGGTGGCCTGTGTTGCTGGAACCTATATTGGTGCCAGGCGAATGATCATGGATAACTTTAAACCTTGAAATGAAATAAAATTTACCGAAGCTAGAGGGCTGCAATTTGGTATGTTTGATGACTGGAGGGTGGATGATCAGCATACCAATTTGCAGCCCTCTAGCCTCAGTAGTCGTTTTAGATCTGAGGGCGGACGGACAGACAAAGCCACCACAATAGTGTTCTTTTACAGAAAAAACTCAAAAAGGCATTTGGAGGGTTCGTGCCTTCGTCACCCATAGGCGTTACGAGGACATGTTGAAAATGTCTTCTGACTGGAAACGGTTAGCTGTTGAAATCCAAAGAAATGGTGCGTAGGTTTTCTGTTTCTTTTCTATAGGAGAGCGGTTGAAAGAAGAGAAAACAGTTTGCAGGCGACCTGATGCACAAGATGAAAATAGAATAACCAGAGATCCGTGATTTGCAAAGTCTTTGGAAACACACTTTGAAGAAGAAGAAGAAGAAGAGGACGCCTTGGATTTTCTCAATAGATTTGAGCAAGCCTTCTCCTACATCCTACCACTTCCAAAATCTAATCGTTTTTTGTCACTTCCAAAATCTATCTTTTTTTATTTCTTTTTCACTTCCAAAACCTAATCTTTTTTTATTTTATTTTATTTTTTTTGTCACTTCCAAAAAAATCTAATCGTTTTTTTCCAGCCAAGAAACCGTCGTTTCGTAACATTTCTTTAAATAACCAAACTGAACTTTTTTGCGTAACCCTGCTGCTAAGCAGTCAAACAGACGAACAAGCCGAACGAACGTAATTATCTGCTTTCCGAAGGTAATTGAAAGACAAGAACCGACATCCGCACAGATAGCCTCTCATTCCAGGCACAAAGACGTCTCCCTCAATCTCTCTCTCTCTCTCTCTCTCTCTCTCTCTCTCTCTCTCTCTCTCTTTCCCTTTCTGTCTCTGTCGGTCTCTCGTCTCTCCTGCTCATAATGGACATTTACTTAGCTTCACTGCAAGACTGCTCTAGATTAGCGGTTGCTTTAAAGTCTGAGAATTAGATTAGGCAGGTACTCTAAGGTGCTCTCTTGTCATCTAAAGGCTTTCACTGAACGTCTCTCTGCTTACAGAACGTAAGCCAAGGGACTTTGTAAGACGCCCTCAGGATGTCGCTTTGGACGACATTGAGGGATTTCACGGTGGATGAAGTCGTGCAATGGCTGTGGGCGGGAAGCGGCAGCAGTTTCCACTTTGAAAGGAGGGCATTGGGCTTTGTAGAAGCCAATTTTGTCCAACAATTTGCTTCAGTGCTTCGTATCCTCTCATCAAAACGTAGCAGCGGAAACAAACGGAGAAGGCAGATGCTGTGCCAGTTTTACCAGATGAAGACGTTGCCTTTGGAATAAGTACCTGAAATATAAGGCACGTAGACATATCGTACATTCTTAGCTTTTGGATCTCGCTCTGTTATAGAAATTATTTTGTAAAAATCACCGAATGAAATAAAAGAGACTTGAGAATTGGCATTTCATTAGCACATGAAAAACTAGTCAGTTGCTAACATTTCCTTGTTGTTTAAATACCTGGGCAAATCCCTTTCAGATGAAATGTCATATAAATTATATGAAGTGTACAAAAAACAATACAACTTTTTAGGATATGCTTTACAATAGCAACACAAAAATTTAGTTATTAATCCACAGGTGTGCATCAAGATGGTGTTAAACTTGTATATAAAAAGGAAACGAACAAATCAAAGCGTCAAAAAGCCAAGATAATTTGTTAAGTCCGCTATAATGATATCCTCCCAAAACACCATATAATTGCATAGGCCTACTCCACATCTACGCTAACACGTTTTCTTTTATACCCTAACATTTTCATCAACTATCTCCGTATTTCCTTATCTCGTTTCCTTACCCAACTTTTAGTCAAATTTGTATTTTAACCACATTCTGAACCAGTTCTCGCGTAACAAAACGACCTTCATTTAAATACCTGCGTCAGCCAAGCAGTATAAGAAATAACTCTCTCTCTCTCTCTCTCTCTCTCTCTCTCTCTCTCTCTCTCTCTCTCTCTGAACACACACACACACAACACATAAGACTTGCCATATTCACACTTTTTTTTTTTGCTGAACATATTGTACTCATGTACGTATGTATTTACATTCATGTACACGCAAATAAACTCACACACACACATACACACATTCAATATATATGTGTGTGTGCGTGTTTATTTGCGTGTAAAATGAATGTAAATACCATATGTATGATGAGTGCAGATGTTCAGCAAAAACAAGAAAATAAAAAAAAAGTGTGAATATGGCAAGTCTTTTGAACGCATTTTTCCGTCACAGATTCCAAGCGTCATATAAAGAAGCAGTAAAAGCAACTGATGACTGACGCAAGTTGCCATTCCCCTGACGGCAGCGAAAGGAACTATTTGCAGGGCCTGGAAGGGCGGAATAATGACTCTAGACGTTGGGGAGCAGCAGATTGATTGAGCCCTGGATGAAGTGACGTCCTGTGGGAACCAGCTGGATTTTATAAAGCCGCCGGCGAATAGAATAAGGATATGAAACTGCTGCTTGTGCGAAGGTTCTTCCATGTAGATTGACTTTGTCATCTGTTATGGAATATATATATATATATATATATATATAGATATATATATATATATATATATATATATAGATATATATATACATATATATATAGACACATATATATACAGACATATATATATATATAAATATATATAGATAGTATATATAGTAATAATATATATATATATATATTTATATATATATATATATTATATATATACATATATATATATATATATATATATATATATATATATATATATATATTACATATTCCTAATTTTGTTTATGCGTCATGATTGTGGACCTGTTCGTTCGCTGCAACTAGGAGATCTTTTGGGATTACTTTGCATAGTTTATTCTTTCACTTTTTTCATTGCATTTATCTATTCTGATCTCTAATGATGTTTCTTCTCAAGGATAAATTGCATACCCCAGAAACCTTTCGTAAGGAGATACGGAAAGAATTCTTACACACTTGTCGGTGCAAAGAACTGGAATCGCCCTTTAGTTCAATTATTATACAAACTGTTGTAGTAAACCTTTTTGCGAATAATAAGCGTTAAAAGTAGTTCGAAAAATTACCGTTCCATTCAAAAAGAGTCTGCTTCAAAGAAAAGCCTCCACAGCTTCAGGGGTTCTTCGTAATTCTTCGTATCATTTTCAAAATTCTCAGTCATAACGGACTTTTCCACCTGTTCATCTATACATCATCGTCTTGACTCCTTTCTCTTCTTACTTGAACATATTCCTCACATGTTTTCTCTTCATGGCCGAACCGCCCTTCGCAGTTTCTCCTCAAGGATTCTGATTGAAAAAGTGTTGGCAGGTTTGAACAAGGAAGGACATATGGAATTTGACCAGAGAAGCTGGTGTATGGAGTTTGTAAAGTCCAATAAACAGAATGTGTGAATACGTTATGGTTACATCCTGTACTTTCTTATATGACTTTATCTCAATAAACCAACATGGACTCCATTTGTTCACAAGCAATAATTTAAACAGATTCCTGAAATTTTTCAAGAATATACCAAGAATAATGTCGTTTGAGGAACTACTTAAATCCAAACAAATCGTGCAGTTGTTTTTCAGGTATTTACTCATTATTGAGGGGAATTATGCACAAATGCTGTATCAGGTACAAGATTTCTCATGATTATGTGCAAACAATTTAATGTTAACATATTCAAGAAAATGCTTAAAAAAAACTATAGGCAACAGAGGTTAACAAGTGAGTTTTTGATCAGTGCCTAGGAAAAACAAGGCGTGATCCGACTGCCAGCTTACTCGGGATGCGTGCATGATTTTCGTTTTCCCCTCATGCATGAATGTTAACATTATACGTAACTTTAACGTAAAATTAAAAACTGGCTAAAATCCGAGGTCAAATAGAACCTTGTTTTTATAAACGACATAAAATGAATATGCTATATTTTAGTAGAATTATTTTTTCTGTAGTGTTTAACACACACATTATTTAATTTTTATATTTTCATTCTCATAAATGATTGATAAATATCCTATCCTGCATCTTTAACTCAACGCATAACACCTTTTTCAGACCTTTTTAGGCTTTTCCACAGGGCTTTCCTAACCCCCAAGAAGAAGAAGAACAACAACAATGTAGTCTGTAGGTTAACTCCCCGAGTAGGTGAAAATATATAAAATGGATATTCAATCCCTGAAGCTATAAAGTAGAATCGGTGAATATTTGCCTTTCATTACGGACCGTTATCAAAAAGAAAGAAACAAAAAAGTAAGCTCTGTAACAAAGTCAATAGTGTCTCTAATGCTCTAATGAAGGGAGTCAATTATGAGAGAGAGAAGCCTTATGAAACCTTCCAAGAGTCCACTGAAGTTTATATCTCCCTCAGGCTAAAGAAACATTGTTTAGTCCTTATTTCCTTTCCGTCAGAACGTAAAATTCCCCCTTTTCACTTTAAACAATAGTTTTTATTAACGGCTTCATCAGCATGATGTCTATGTCCATTATTTCTGCTTATTATTGAATTAATTGAGCTGCACGTCGACTTTTAAAACTGAAATGCATTGGAAAAGATTTCAGTTATAAAGAGCTTGGAGATGTTACTTTCGATTACGCATTGAAAATCTGATCATTGTTTCCGTATAACGCAAAAACAGTGACGAGAATTCGTAATGTTTTATGACAGTTCCTTCCAAAAGCCACGTATTGCCTTACTCAAAAAATAGAATGCATTTATAGTAGAATTGTTCAGTCTTTGCTTCCTGACTGTCATTAGTACCATCGTCGTGAAACTGTTGGATTAATTTTATACTCAAAAGTAATGAAGCAAACTTCTTTTCACTATGTCCTGGAAGTTATCTTAGCCTCAAAATCAGATAGTAGAAATAAACACTCATATAAAAGTAACCCTAGGTCATGTCAGCATGAAATGTGGAGAAATATGGCCTATTGAGCTATCTCTCTCTCTCTCTCTCTCTTAGATATCTTCTTTCTATTTATAAAAAAATCTTCTTTTCAAAATAAATAAATAATAATAAAATAAAAAGAATACTCGTTAAAAACTAATATGTGGAATGAGCTTTTTAAGCCACTAGTACTAGTTTACTCTCTCTCTCTCTCTCTCTCTCTCTCTCTCTCTCTCTCAGACACCTTTAATTTTTAAAAAATCGGTCAAAAATAAGAAAAATAAAAAAAAATAAAAACAATACTCGTAAACTAACACTATGAATGAGCTTTGAGTCACTAGTACTAGGTTTATGGGGAGTGACGGAATCACCTTAATGCTGAAGCTTTGGTAAAGGCTATCCCAGGAAAAGCAACAGCTTCTTCCATACTTATAAAAACGTAAGAAAAAAACTTCAGTCTTTGTTACACATTTATAGACTGTAAGCGATTAGCAACAAAGGTAGAAGAAAAATTGTGAAGATCATATTTATGTAAAAATAAAAGGAAACGTTTTAGTCTTTATAGCTAAGTAAACGTTGCCGGAGTATCTCGTCAGCCTCCCAGTTCAAATACAATAAGAAGCAGCAGACTTGGAAGTTGTTACGAACGAAACATGGGTCAACCAAGGTATACAGAATAAGGCCCTTGGAGTCAACATTACTCAACAATGACTTTCCCTTAAGTCTCTTTACCGAGACTGATCTCAGCTATTCATTTCCGTTATTCTCGGCGACATCGTTTAGCAGTCCTCCCACGTGTGAAATGGGAGAAAACCCCCCCCCCCCCCCCCCCCCACCCCCCCCCAATGAGAAGCAATAAATAGTGAGAGGATAAGGAGAAACATTTCAGCAAGGAAGCAGGAATAGAGGTAATGGTCCAATAAGTAAGTGCAATAAGCCACTGCCGGGAGGGCGTCATTAGGATGAAACGGACAAACATGTTTTGCGAAAACAGATGGCGAGCTCTGAAATCCTGAATCTATCCGTGATAATTAGGATTCGGCACTGAAGTGTATGAGGACACGAGATGCGGGTTATCGTTTTACTTAACCACGCATTTTTATGAAGACTAAAGGAAGTGTAAATTTATCGAGCAAGCCATGACCATAAATAAGTTGATGCGAAGAAAATAACCTGAAGATATCAAAGTTTGAAGGACTTTTCAGACTTTTTGATAATAAATCAAACAGAATAGGATGATCGAATTCGCTGAACAAGACGTTCGCTTGCAGACTGGATATAGTGTAAAAAAAAAAAAGTGGCTTATAGTGCAAGGATTGACGGTTTCGAATACTGGTAAATAAAAACTGACTGGTCATGCCAGTCAGTTTTTATTATTAGTTATTATTATTATTTTTTTTTTTTTTCTTTTTTGCTCTATCACAGTCCTCCAATTCGACTGGGTGGAATTTATAGTGTGGGGTTTCCGGGTTTGCATCCTGCCTCCTTAGGAGTCCATCACTTTTCTTACTATGTGTGCCGTTTCTAGGATCACACTCTTCTGCATGAGTCCTGGAGCTACTTCAGCCTCTAGTTTTTCTAGATTCCTTTTCAGGGATCTTGGGATCGTGCCTAGTGCTCCTATGTTTATTATGGTACGATTTCCACTGGCATATCCCATATCCTTCTTATTTCTATTTTCAGATCTTGATACTTATCCATTTTTTTTTTTTCCCTCTCTTTCTCTTCAACTCTGGTGTCCCATGGTATTGCGACATCAATGAGTGATACTTTCTTCTTGACTTTGTCAATCAACGTCACGTCTGGTCTGTTTGCACGTATCACCCTATCCGTTCTGATACCATATCCCATATGATCTTTGCCTGATCGTTTTCTATCACTCCTCAGGTTGGTGCTCGTACCACTTATTACTGCAAGGTAGCTGATGTTTCTTGCACAGGCTCCAGTGGAGGGCTTTTGCCACTGAATCATGCCTCTTTTTGTACTGGTTCTGTGCAAGTGCCGGGCATTCACTTGCTATGTGGTTTATGGTTTCATTTTTCGTATTGCACTTCCTACATATGGGAGAGATGTTATTTCCGTCTATCGTACTTTGAACATATCTGGTTCTTAGGGCCTGATCTTGTGCCGCTGTTATCTTCCTTCAGTTCCTTCTTTAGCTCTCCCCGCCCTCTGTAGCCATTGCCAATTGTCATCGCTGGCTAGTTCTTTAGTCTGTCTCATGTATTGTCCGTGCATTGGTTTGTTGTGCCAGTCCCTCTGTTGCTTTCTTTGTTTTTCTCTGTCTTTCTGTATATTTCTGGGTCTTCGTCTACTTTTATTAGTCCTTCTTCCCATGCACTCTTTAGCCACTCGTCTTCACTGGTTTTCAGATATTTGCCCCAGTGCTCTGTTTTCGATGTTAACGCAGTCCTCTATACTTAGTAGTCCTCTCCCTCCTTCCTTTCGTGTTATGTATAGTCTGTCCGTATTTGCTCTTGGGTGTAGTGCTTTGTGTATTGTCATTATGTTTTCCATGGTTTTTATGATCTATTGCTGCTGGAGTTCTGCCTTCGTCCATTCCACTATTCCTGCACTGTATCTGATTACTGGCACTGCCCATGTGTTTATGGCTTTTATCATATTTCCGGCGTTGAGTTTTGACTTGAGTATCGCCTTGAGTCTCTGCATATATTCTTTCCTGATCGTGTCCTTCATCTCTTGGTGTTTTATATCTCCTCCTTCCATTATTCCCAGGTATTTGTATCCTGTCTCATCTATGTGTTTGATGTTGCTCCCATCTGTAGCTTTATCCCTTCAGTTCTCGTTACTTTGCCTTTTTGTATGTTGACTAAGGCGCATTTTTCTATTCCAAACTCCATCCTGATGTCCCCAGATAGAATCCTTACAGTCTGGATTAGGGTATCTATTTCCTGATGCTCTTACCATACAGCTTGATGTCGTCCATGAACATCAGATGGTTGATTCTGTTTGCCTCTTTTCTTGAGTTGGTACCCGGCATCCATCTTCTGTAGTACTTTTGTCATTGGGAATCATGGCTACTACGAAGAGTAGTGGGGACAGTGAGTCGCCCTGGAAGATCCCTCTCCTGATATTAACCTCTGCTAGTCTTATTCCAGAGCTTGTAAGTATTGTATTCCAGTTGCGCATTGTATTTTTGAGGAAGCTGATGGTATTTTCCTCTGCCCCATATATTTTCAGGCATTCTATTAGCCATGTGTGTGGTATCATGTCGAAGGCTTTCTTATAGTCTATCCATGCCATGCTCAGGTTGGTTTTCCTTCTCCTACTGTTCTTCATTACCATTTTGTCTATCAGGTATTATTATTATTATTATTATTATTATTATTATTATTATTATTATTATTATTATTATTATCTTAGAGTCTAAGTCGTGCATTTATTCGTGATTTTTAATTGCCGTAGTTCAGAGCTACATTCCATTATCGTTTATTCTCCTTCCGTCTCCCGACTCCTCTTTCTGCCAAACGCCGTAATAGTTTTCGCCTCCCACTCTTTCTTCTGCGGCAGTTGAGGGTCTTGAACTCTTGGCTCAGAAAATGCACCAAAGAGGTCATAGCTGGAAATTAAACCCGCTGGGGTGTCTGTTAATTGCGTCTTTCAACGCACCTGTCCATCCTGAGATGAGAGAGAGAGAGAGAGAGAGAGAGAGAGAGAGAGAGAGAGAGAGAGAGAGAGAGTTGATAACAATCATGAGTGCTGATAAAGGCTTGAGGGAAAGAAAGAACTTGATGAGAAGAGCAATTGTATCTCCCATGGCAAAAACAATATAAAATCCACCCCGTAAGGGGTTGAGGGGCCGTCAGTGCACCTCTTGCAGTGCAATGTAGGCATTACTTAGGGATCTTTGCAGCCTCCCTACGTTTCCCTAGCTGCGACTACTTTCATTCCTTCTGCTGTACCTCCGTTCATATTCTCTTGCTTCCTTCTTACTGTCCACCCTCTCCTAACAATAGATTCATAGTGTAACTGCGAGGTTTTTCTCCTGTTACACCTTCCAAACCTTTTCCGCAGTGCTGAATGGCCTTAGTTGCCCCAGTGCTTGGCATGTGTGCCTAAAATCTGTAAATCAATCAATCAAACAATGTTAAATATAAGAACAATAACGAAGATTATTTATTTGTTTATCATTGTGGATAAGATCAAAGTACAAAGGTCCGTTCCGAATAAAACCGCTACATCTGAGAGGCAATAGTTAATGGACTTTTAGATATAATTAAAAAAACTTCTAGGACAATTGCCAAGCTGGCAACACCCATCCGGGACAATTAATTGCCAGTGCCAAGCGGACAATGGACAGTCGGACAACTTCCAGGCGGACAATTTCCAGGCTTAATTCATTTGTTTCTTATAAAATATTATTCCAAATAAGTGCTCCTTTACAAATTACTACTTGTTTGGATATCTGCAGTTTAAATAAGTGGTCCTATGCAAAATCCTTCTTTTAAAATCTTTGTTTAGTCAGAATAAGTATAATTACACAAAATTGCTCGTTTAGTTATTATTCTGTTAAGTGTTTTTAAGCAGAATGCTTGTTATTGAGCCTAGACAATACTTCAGTCCTTCACGGGTTCCATCTATTGTATTTCACACTTCCAGACTTCGGTAGTGAATATTTTTACTTTTTTTCTATAGCCCTTAGCAATGGCTTAATTCTACCATTACAAGTGAGCGTGGCAAAGATATTCTAGTTGATGGTCTGTAGTACATGTAGTACCATCAAAATGGATACAATAGTGACAGATCTGTAATTGACTGGGGTTGTGCAAAGATGAAACAAAAATCGTCTAAAGCAAGAGTACACACAAAATCAAAAGCCGAAAGCTACGAGTTGATAAAAACTATCAACGACATAGTCATGAATCATCTAAAAGTACAGCTGATGCCAATAGTGCTGTTGTAAAGCTAAAAGATTTGCATCGAATAATTCATCTGCAGATCGTTAGTTGGAAGCTGGAGACAGCAAACTTTCAGTGTTCCTGCAATCCCTGGGGAAAGGGCAGCAGGGTTCTGCATTCCAGCAAAATTTCAGCTTCTTTCATTAGGGGAAAACGTTCTGCAGTATGATTCAGGAGCTGAAGACCATAATCGCATTCTGATATTTGCTACTGAAGTCGGCTTTGAACATTTAAGGAGGGACAGAAACTGGGCCGTTGACGGAACCTTTTAATTTAAGGTGTCGCCAGCAATTTTTCATCAGCTTTTCACCATCCATGTCCAAGTAGATAAGTGGAGTTTTCGTCGTATTTTTGCCCTTATTCCTAACAAAACAGAGGAAACTTATACAATGCTTAAAATAAATCCAAGACTGCCTGCAACAAAATCCAATTAAAACATCAATATTCTCAAATATGCCAAATACTAGATCATGTATAATATTAAGGGCTGTCATAAGAAGCGTCAGTATTTTGCACTATTTTAACACCTGAAACGGAAGATAATTTAAGTTGCAGAACTCTCTGATAAACGTGAAATCCAAAACCACATAACTTTGCTTAACGTCAGGTCCAAATTAGCGTCATTACCCTAGTATCCATGACAAGAAATCAGATTTATGTGAATCATAGAAGAGCCCTAACAACAAAACGTACTGAAATAATATTCATATCACCGGAAAAAAAACATAACAAACTGTTCAGGTAGTTTGTACCAGTCGCTCAGTTTCGTAAATTCGCTCCAGTTATTGACAGCCTGAAACTTCATTCGCAAGATTATTTTGTAACTAACGAAGGAGAAAATCATCTGGTGTTAGATTCGCTCACGGTCGCCTAGTTAATATGTTTTCTTGAAATTTCTCAATTTCGGTTTAAATGATTAATTATATTAACAAACTCGTAAACTATGTTCCTATTTTGCTGAACTGTGAAAAAAAAAATCTTCATACAAAAATATTATTATTTTTTTCGCTAGACTGCTTGAGCTCAACAGGAAATGCTCATGAATTTTTAAATGTCTCCATGATGATATCCTCTTTTTGGGGAAGAGAGAGAGAGAGAGAGAGAGAGAGAGAGAGAGAGAGAGAGAGAGAGAGAGAGAGGTGCTATTTTATATGGGCACGTCGGCACGAGGAGAAGACAGTCCATTAAGTGAATGGTCCTGGCCATACAGAATCCAGATAACCTTATGCATATATATTGCTAAGGTTGAACTTGCGTAACCGAGAAGTTGTGGATGGAGGGGCTCTCTCGAGCTCTTGTTGGCAACACCTATTCGTCAACACAGGGCGTCATCACGATTACTCGGAACTGTGAATGCAAGGAACAGATCAACACCCACGTTAATATCGCCTGTTATAGCTTTGTTTCCATTGTAATTATCTGTCATTATGAAAAATATAGCTATGTAGTTTGGGATATTTATTCTGATTTCTCTCGCGGCAGAACCGGATCGAAGCAAATTCGTCTTACAGTTACAAACTTTACTATTCTGTAGATCCCTTTCTCCAACTCCTCCACAAGGTGGTTCGAGTTCACCGACACCCCCCCCCCCCCCCCCCCCCCCTCTCTCTCTCTCTCTCTCTCTCTCTGTATATTGTTCCGCATAATCGAAAGCTAAACAGTCATTTTCTCTAATCCCAAGTGGCCCCTGATCCCTTGCCATAACGTTGCTTACTGCATCTGCAGTCCTCAGATTGCTTAGTTGGACGAACTTAGTAAATCATCTTAAGATAAGAACCCGAACCTTTTTTAAACATCAATTTCGACCCCGCTTGTAATAAGCGACAAGGAAAACAATTCAGTTCGAGGGAGAGATGGCGCGTTCTGCGTCCTGGAAGGTCCTCCATCTCTCAACAAACCAATAAACAAATGACCAGAGAATGGAAATTCGGAAGGATGTTAGGATGAGGTCAAATGCGTTCCAGGGATGCGTATGATGGGGTTCTATAGGTTATAGTTAAGTTAGGTAAGGGCTAGGTGTTAATTAGAATGTTCCATGGAGCGTCCCTGTCAGGTTGAGTTGTTCCTCTCCTCCACTTCACTGTATTCTTCTTCCCAGATAAAATGTCTTCCAAAGCATATAAATGCTCATTAACAGTGTATCGGTAATGTTCTAATAAAGGTAGTTTGTATAATCAAGAAGAGCCTTTTCCAATATTAACTTGCTATCTACCAACACGTATTTCTTCTTCCGCTTGTGTGGATTTAATAAAATGACTAAGTTTAAGCAAAATTCAATTTCAATCCATACGGCGAAAACTTCCTCCACCTTTCGCAAGAAGACTGCAATAACAATTCCGTTTATTAAATTCTCTAAATAACAGGTGCATAGCGCCATGTCACCCAAGCATTGGTTTCGCAGTGCCAAGAACGCCAGGGATTTGAAATATCCGTTCATGAACGCGGAAATAGCAAATTCGGTCGGATGTTTTTCAAAAACAGGAGATGGAGCCCAATTACCCAATTCAAAACATGAAAATGAGACTTTCAGTTTGTTTGTTATGTCATTTTACTCGTTGTCTAATTTCGTTTTAAAGTATGTTTGTACTTATACTGTAATTAGAAAGATCGGTTTGGTCATTCTGTTTTGAACTACCAACTTGTTATGTTTTGAGGTGTTGGAGACTTAGCTTGTTTGTAGTAAGAATGAACTTGAATGATTGTTTTGTTGTTACTTTTTCTAACTGCTGTTTTGCTTGTAAGTGATTTTCGTCTTTTTCTTATGAAAAGTTTTCTGATGTACAAAAATAATTTTACTTCCTTCATTGTACCTTGAAAATGTGTAGCAATTACACAAAAGTACTTGGTACTTAGCTTTTCATTTTCTCCTCCTTGTGGCGAACCTGCAAATCTGATATCACGCGAAAGTTTTGTGATTCCGCTACATATATCTGTATGTATCTATCTATCTATCTATCTATCTATCTATCTATCTATCTATCTTATCTATCTATTATATCTATTCTATATATTATATATATATTATATATATATATATATATATACTATATATATATATATATATATATATATAGTATTATATATATATATGAATGTTTGAGATTGATTTTCTCGCAAATTGCAACAAGTGACAGAAGTTCGTATTACACACACACATATATATGTGTATATACATATATATATATATATATATATAGATATATATGTGTGTGTGTGTGTGTGTGTGTGTGTGTGTGTGTGTGTGTGTGTGTGTGTGTGTGTGTAATACGAACTCTGCCACTTGCATTTTGCGAGAAAATCAATCTCAAACATTCATCTATTCCGAAATCTGATGTAAAAGAACAAGACAAGAAAGCACCTTGAACGGGAGTGTAGTTTGAGCTACACTCCCATTGTAGTATAGATATTCTACACGCGTGGACAGAAAAAGTCGGGAATATTCTTCAGAAAACTTGTGTACTCGTTTAATACATAAGGTTTCAGTTGCTTTTATTTCCAGCATCATCTGGAAGGGAACTCTCAGAGATCGAAATTACGGAGATTTCAAAACAGCGCCAGTTTCGAAATAGCCTCCCGAACTTTCTGGAATAATGCCGCGCAATTCAAGCATTTTACTCCATTATAACTGGAATTTGCTCTTCTTTCAGGGTGTCAACATCATCTTTGGAACTTTACTTTCGAGACATTTGTATCTCAGATCAATATTTCGGTGATTTCCAGCTGGGCCGCTTCGCACAACTCTATGTTAATAGAAAACGGAGGCCAAAACGCCTTTAGAGTTACTGCGTATTACTCTTTGCAGTGTCAGCATGAATATTCTGCTTAAGCAGCACGGCGCCACGTTATGTAATTGCCTAAGACCATTTTTCATTTATTTCTTACAGAATTAATTGTTTCCCTACTTCATGTTGCCCGGTTTTGGGCCCAAAGCGGCTCAAATTTCCATGCAATTGATTTACTGTTTTTTTTTTAAATAATGCCAATTTATTCAGACTACCAATGATCTTAGCATTATTTAGAAAGGTGTGATTCGCTTCATAAAAACGCCATGCTCGGTTGCCTTCCTAGAACTATGTTTAATTACATACACATTTGATTTTTGTTTTCGATTTTATGTTGCACTTTTTTTATTTATTTGTTTTTTCTATTTTTTTTTGCGTATGGTCCTATTACACTAGAAGCTGCCTTAGAAACTCTTGTGTTTTTTTTGTCCTCTACCATACGATTGGTGGCAGAATATGTACACTTATCATAATAATTATCACCATAATGACACAAGGTGCTTACAATTTTTTCCTTTCTTATTGAACTTCCTGGTATCGCTTCTCCTCGGGTCTTCAGTATCATAATCAGGATTAATAGAGTACAGGGTTAGACCGTCCCGTCATTACTGCGCATATCTGTGACGTCATTGGTAGGTGGCCATAAAAGAAAACCAATAAAGCAAATAAATTAAGGGTCATATAGGAATTGTTTGCCCACACTCATTCTCTATCTCTTTCACAACCTTGTGTGAGAGAGGTCCCCGTTAATCTCATGGATACTGACTGATGACTTTTTTAACCTGAACCTCAGTCAGATCAGCCACGTGACGTCATGCGCGAGATTGTCCTATTTTGGTCAGCAGCGGTCTAACCCTGTGCTCTATTAATCCTGATATTTACCAATCTTAAGAAAGCGCCTTTGCGGGCATAAGGTACGCTTAATCTGAACCAACCGACCAAACGACGGGAAGGGAAAGAGAGAGAGAGAGAGAGAGAGAGAGAGAGAGAGAGAGAGAGAGAGAGAGAGAATTTTGACATCGACTTCATTTGAATGTTTAACAGCGAAGAGGAGGGACGTTGGAATTGATTATTTGCTGAATTTAACTCTCAGGGAAGTTAAGAACGACCAAAAAATGTATATTTAGGCAAAAATCTACATCAGCCATTAATTCTGTGGCATTTTGTATTACTGGAAAACCGTTGACTTTTTACGAGTACTTCTGTTATTCGGTCTATCCGATCTTGGTTATTTTAAACCCACTTTTTCGTCCCACGATGACACAAATGTCAGCTCATTAATATGGAATGTATTGGGAAGCAGCCAGTGGTGGTGGAGTAGAGCGAAGTTTCAGGTCACCAAATGGGGCGCTTTCCAATAGGAACTCAAGTTGTCATTACCGCAACTGTTGTTATTATTGTTCTTTCTCTAACACCGGCCTTCGTATCTAAAGCCTTACAAAAAAAAAGTCGATATTTTGTTTCTCACTCTTACAAAACATCAGTATTTTTTTCTCTCTCTTTTATACTGTTTTACGTGTCTTGTCCATGTCTTTTTGGGTTGTGTCATCTTTCCGTCTGTTTGTGTCTCAGACTTTAAAGAATCCTTTGAAATTTGTTTTCAAGACACATTTATGCAGATATTTTTTTTAGTTCACTGTCAATCAATGTGTTATGACATTAGTAGATATGTATCGACATTACAAAACGAGGAATCGCGTGCATAAAAACATTTACAATAAAATGGCTGTGTTAAACAAAATAGAAAAAAATGAAAAAAAGTTAACTTTAACTTTAAAATAATCATTCAAGTCCTGCTGTTTTGTAAATGAAAATCTAGACCTTATTTAAGTAACGTACATAGAATCTGACCAAGGTCGAAATTTTGTAGACTTTTATAGGAATTCTATAGGAACAAACGACGCTGAAAGGAATTGTTCGTGCGTTAGCGCAGAGATAACGGCTGCCTCCGACTACCTACACCTTCTTTGAGACTGTGAAGAGATTAGGGAAGTAGTTCTATATTATCGCCACGGCTTAAGTGGAGGGCTCTATCACAGGTGGATGCAGAAACTGAATACCGCCAAGGGACGATTTTGAGATTATTCAAGGGTAAATTCTGGTCTGAAATAGGCGGCTATTATCCCTCCTACGATATAGGGAACTTTGCCTCCATAGAGACTTCCAATTGTCTTTAAGGCAACTTACACTTTAACAAGTTTGGCAGCCAGTACCAAGTGACAATGAACGATAATGACTCAGGGGTCCTGCTTGCTTTCATATTGCTTTAAAATCTTACGTTTAGCTTCGAGAGAGGAAGCATTACTAAAGCATGGCATAGGACGGTATTGATCTCGTATAATGTTCCCATTCATTAATACCAGGCAAAAGAGATTAAGAACTGTACCTTCACAAATTTAACTATTTCATATCTTTTTTGATGCTGGCTCCTCCTCTCGGTATCTTTTTGACAGTTCACACTACCTTGACGGCTTTCTTTGTTCGTCCATTTTTTTCTTAATAATGCCCTGAATTTTCCTTAAACGATTCTCCTTGGATATCAATCCAGAATTATTTTGTGCTCCAATATCTGTGTACTACAGAAATTTAGAGGTAATGCGTTAGGAATGACAGAACTCCCAAGCGTTCAAAATTGCGGTTGTTGCTCCTCCCGTTGTCAGTCTATAACAGGGTTTCTTAAACTTTTTATTGCCACCCCCCCTCTAAGAGTTGGACCTTCCCTTCACGCCCCCCTTGCAAATATGAGTAAAATTCCCTCTAAAAAAAAAAAAAAAAAAGAGGAAGAGAAGGGGATTCGAGGGATTGGGATGGAGGTAAATAATTACAAACATGGGAAGCCCAACGAGTCTAACTTGAGTAGTATACTATGGGATACACTTCTGAATATGAGTTCCTGTTAAGCGAATAATGAATATAATTAGAGAATTTTTAAAATTTTTCCCTAGGGCTCGAGCATCCCCTGGAAATTGCTGCCGCCCCCTAGTTTAAGAACCACTGTTCTATACATTTTCCCTTAATTGTACAGTGCCCTACTGGTTTTCTGTTACATCAATAAGCTAAGCAGAAATTTACTGTATACCGGCAGCATGCTTCTATCATCAATGTTTTATGCAGCGCTTTTGAAATGTTTCTTTTCTCTCATATATATATATATATATATATATCTATTATATATATATATATATATTTATATATATATATATATATATATATATATATATATATAATTTATAGTATACATCGAGCTACAAATGTCCTTTAATATCTAATTCGCTCTACCTCGGAATTAATATATGTTAACCGAAGGGAAGTTTTTAGTCGATAAGGAATTCTTCGTCTCACGGGCGCGAACCATCGAACCAACAAATTCAGGAGGCACAGTGAAGCCTTAGAGCACTTCACTGTGCGTCCTGAATTTGTTGGTTCAATGGTTCGCGCCCGTGAGACGACGAATTTCTTTTCGACTAAAAAATTCCCCTTCGGTTAACATAAATGAAAATATATCAATTCCGAGGTAGAGCGAATTAGATATTAAAGGACATTTGTAGCTCGATGTATGTATATGAATCACGGTGATGTGATATGACTCACATATAGTATGTGTGAAAGTGTCTGAGTATGCAAATCAGGAACTCATTTGCAAATCCTATATTATCTAGCGCTCCCTGCATTCTTTCCTCATTTTCGGCTTCTCCTTCTTCGCTCCGGCGAAAAATAATCTAAAGGGCCTGGCGGTAGGTGAAGGGGAGAGAGAGAAAAAAAGATCGGATATGAATAGTTTGTTCATCAATAGCCTCCCGAGGAAGAGTTTTCAAAACTCTTAGGTCATTTGTATTCAATGACTTTTGAAAGTTTTGAGTGGGAAATTAAAATATCCAGTCCACAACTAAAGCTAAGAATGAGGCTCTCAGTATTATTATTATTATTATTATTATTATTATTATTATTATTATTATTATTAGATGAAACCTACTCACATGGAACAAGCTCACCATAGGAGCAATGTATTGACTTGAAATTCAAATTTCCAAAGAATGTTGGTTTCACCAACCTCCCACCGCAAACCCCACACTGCGGCAGTAACTGATCATGATACAGAACCATTGATTTTTCATTGCCCCGGGGGAGACGCGAACCAGCGACATCCGAGTAGCATCGACCAATACTAACCCACTATACTGTTTCGTTTTAGAAGGCAATTCAAACTCTTTTTAGGCAATTTAGGACGGGAATTAGTTTTAAAAGAATTAAAGGGTATTCGTCTATTCACGTTCTAATGTTATTTATTATGTAGTTTCCGTATTTCTTTTTTATTTTTACCGCACAAGTTTCCCCTGAAGATTCAATTACATATTAGAACTCCTCATAATTAAAATTGATATATTTTTATCTCCATTCTTACACTAGGTATAAATGAATAACTGTTAAACCGATATTTTAACAAAATCCCTCATCACTTCTGGCGATTTTCAAACGTTTCCAACTTTAAGCAAAACAAATTCATAGTAGAAATACTACCCAACTATCCAACTGTTTTACTCAAATAATAAAAAGAAGAGAGAAATAGGGACTATATCACCACTGTGTAATTTATGAGAATAACGGTTTTTTTTTGTTTTTTTTTTTATAATTTCCAAAGCACAGAATCTCGGATATTACACCATCAGTATAAAGAAAAGTAGATGGATTTTTTCCTCCTTTCATGAAATGGCGACTACTGCAAATTCAGAAATGAGGAGGG
>NC_061106.1:20640352-20655352 GCF_015104395.2 Macrobrachium nipponense
TATTGATATTGTTCCCCATTTTGTAATTGAAGTTGTAATTGTAATTCGATAACAGGTCAGGTAATTATGATTCGAATTGTAATAGACATAAAGCAAACGTAATTACCCCTAACCTGCTTATATTACATAAGACATGCGACAGTAGCTACTTCATACGAAATGGATAAGCATAAAAATAATGGAAACAAAAATAATCTTTTTTAATGTATACATGGGAGAAAACTGATTAGAAATTCAGTGATTTTCCCACTGCACTTCGGCCTCTCTCGGGGCACCTGTGAATTAATTGTTCAATCTTAAATCGACTTAATCTTTCTCGGGATCTATGGGGTTCATGTCTGCACCCTTATTTGGCCAGTCAACCAATTCAAATCCTCTCGACCTTGAAACCATTCCTGGACTATTCTGGCCGTATTGGATGGGGCAGCTGTCATGAATGAAAATGACAGGACTAAGTGGAAAGGGATAATTCCGCTGGTGAAGTGAAGGGAGAAAGAAATCTTGAAGGATTTTAACGTATTTTTCACTGATGAAAACCTTCAGTCTTGGTGATATCACATATACCATGTAAGGAAATCCAGGCCCACACGTTTACGGTTACAAGCCACTCCTGGCCACTTCGTAAATGTTTCCTTGGTATTATCTGAAGGAAACAATCTGAATTTTTTTTACAATTTACGCGTTGCTTTCCGTAACAGGAAAAAAAGTATATCTTAGTTTTACCAGACCACTGAGCTGATTAACAACTCTCCTAGGGCTGGCCCGAAGGATTAGATATTTTTTTTCCGTGGCTAGAAACCAATTTGGTCACCTAGCAACGGGACCTACAGTTTATTGTGAGATCCGAACCACACTATGTCGAGAAATGAATATCTATCACCAGAAATAAATTCCTCCGATTCCGCGTTGGCCGAGACGGGATTCGAACTTCGGACCACCGAATTGGCAGCCGAGCGCGAAAACCACTCGTCCAGCGAGGATCTGTAACAGGGAAAATAATGATATATCGGTAGGGGGAAAATGTATTGCTAAGTACAACCCCTGCATTAAGATAATCTATTCATCTATGATGATTAATACTTATTACAAGTTTGCATCCTCCAACCTCTTATACACTAAAACAGCTCGAAAGTGGATTAGTGGAATTCATGTTAAGAGAGGAACAGCACCACCTTTAGTAAACAGTGTTTCAAACAGACAATTAACAATTTTTCATTATGAAGACATACAGAATTTTAAACGTTATCAATGACAGTAATGACCTGAGATGTTGCAATGCCGTAACAGCCAACCAATCAATCAGTCCCACTAATCGTGTGATTTTATATATAACTTTGTTCAGTGATAACGATATCACTGCTACAGCACCCCTATTACACGCTAACAAGTTGTCACCCAATCATGGCTAGACTAAGGTGTTGTATAAATTTTGATAGGTTTATCTGTCCTCTGCTATTATAGTAGTATTCGTTATAGTCTCCAAATGAACAGCAACATATTGTTCTCCGGGCGGCACAGATCGTCGCTCTACGAGAAGTGGGCTTTCAATACGTGCTGTTGCACAGCATCTTGACGTCTCCCCTACAACATTAAATAAATGGAAAAGGAGGCACGCTTAGACTGGGAAATTGACCGACTTTGGATAGCATTTATTTATTTCATTTATTTATTAATTTTTTAAACTATAAACCTTATAAACCCGTGAAATTATGAAACCTAAATTACAGTTGCTTTGGTCCTGTTGAACTCTAATAGTGATTCTTTCTCTTCACTTCCCAGAATACCAAATAGCGTTCCCATAATTAAACAGGCTATAATTAATCTTGATTTATCTAAGGTATGCTGCCATGTTTAATTACCTAATTTCAGATTCGAAGACCACCTCCACCCACGAAGTGAACCACACCGTTACGATAACGACGACATTCGACGAACAGCATATGAAGATCCTTTTACCAATACTATTGCTATTTGTGAACATCTGGTATTAAATGTTTCGGCTATGACGGTGCGAAGACGTCTGCATGAGGCAGGAATCCCTCATAGAATTCCTGCCAAGAAGGAATTTCTCGCCGAACGGCATCGTGCTGATAGGCTTGCCTTCGTTCAACAGTTTGGGGGGGAGGATATGGAATTTTGGTCTCGAGTCGTATGCAGTGATGGAAGGTCTTTTACTAGCAGAAGTCACAGCAGAATACATAACTGAAGACCGAGTAATATAAGGTGAGTTTCTAAAATCATTAATAACAGTCAGACTATAATAATTATAAGCAAGGGTAATATTATAATCAAAAGATAATAATTTTGTCAATAACCATGTATTTTCCGCTAATTGAATTATATTGCTATGAGAAGTGTGAAAATAAAAATTCTTCATTGAAAACCCCCCATTAGTTCTATTATGGCCAGCTTTCAGGCATTAAGCAAATGCATTATTAATGTTATGAATAATCACGTAGACAAACTTATAATATAGAGTAGAGCCTGTTTACTGAATTAAAGAATATCATAGCATAGGACTGTTGCAGATCAAAGTTAATGCTATTATAAGTATTAATCTTTGCAGATGAATAAACATTCTTAACTTATTGCAAGGGTTGATACTTAGCATTTTATTTCCCCAAACGATATAGCATTATTTTCCCTATTACGAAAAGCAAAGCGTAAATTGTTGAAAATGAGATTTTTTCCCTTCAGATACTACAGAAGAAATTTACGAGGTGACCAGGAATGGGCATGTCACAGTAAACTTGTAGGGCTGGATCTTCTTACATTATATGGATGATATCACCAGGATTGAGTGGGGGTTCACTGGTGAAAAATACATTGAAATTCTTCATGATTGCTAACTTTTTTCACTTCAAGAGCGGAATTATTCCTCCCCGCCTGCTCCTGTCATTTTCATTCACGACCGCTGCCCCATCCATACGGCCAGAGTAGTCCAAGAATGGTTTCAAGGTCGAGAGGATCTGCAGTTGCTTGGCTGGCCAAGTAAGGATACAGACATGAACCTCACTGAGAATATTTAGGCTAATTTGGTAAAATGTTGGGAATCTGAGAGGGAGAGGAGACCAGATCAACTTATGAACCTCTGGGAACACAATGGAAACTCTTCCACAATCGACCACAGATCGTCAGAAACCATGAATCTTCTATGCCTAACAGATTGCAAGAGGTGATCTAGAAGGAAGGTGGCTGGATTTCTCACTAATATTAAAAATAAATGTAAAAATTGAGTGTGTATATTTGGATTACCTCATGGTCATGATTATTATAATTTATTTATTAGAAAGGTGAATTTGATATTTTAAAGGAGTTCAAAATCTAAAGGGAATTTCGCTATCCTGATTTTTTCTTTAAAAATTATCAAAAAAGATAACCTTTATAGCTCTTTCAACAATGGACAGGTAAATGACTGAAGGGGCTGTTTAACAATAGAGACGTCTGTCTATTATCCTCACACGAATGATGATAAGAGCGAAAGGAATTTCTGTCCGTATGACATTAAAACATTTATCACAATTAATATATTAGAAAATATAAGCCAAGTAGATATGTTTATCCATATCATGTAATAATTATTGTAATGAACGGCGTGTAGGGTATAAACTCTACTGTATATTCAAGAGGGAATACAAACCCAACATCGGTACAGCAAAAGCAAGAAGCTTGTCAGTTTGAATTACATTTTAGAATTCCAAAACCTGTAAGACGACTTAACAACAAGAACTCAATCCCCAAGACCAACTCCCCCCCCCCCCCCCTGAAAAAATATATATGCATATATTAGTTTAGTCAAGATTAGACTGTGTTAATGACATATCAAAACTGCATACTTAGCGCAGTGGTATTTCTAGATGACATGTCACTTTAAATTAGCTGATATGAGAGAGAGAGAGAGAGCGAGAGAGAGAGAGAGGAGCTAAGGTGTCGGACACTTTCAACAAGTTCATAGTGTTTGGGTATGTTCAATGAAGTGCTGCTGCGCTTCTCTTTATAGCTTCCTATTATATTATTGGTAGGAAACGCACTGCAACGGATACTATAAACTTGGCTTACGTGATAAGGTTAAAATATCCTGTTATGATGTTCGTGATTCTCTCCAATACCAATATAACTCTAAAATTTTTATCAATTTTAAGTATTGCGTAATGCATATGACCAATATATAATAACAGACACGGTGGTAAGATAACGACCTAGACGAAAGTTAAATGGAATCTTAATAAACAAAATTATATTAAAAGTGAGACAGTAATCTTAGTTACAGTGATATAACCTGCTCAGATATATTTTTTTTTCTTTTACTCCGTGTGAGTGTGTGTGTGTGTGTGTGTTTCTCCAACCATACCTAATGACTCCTCCCACTGAAAGAATTCCAGAGCTTATTGGTGGAACTCTTGCTAAAAGAGGAAGAGTCCTCCCCCCGTCCCCCTCAGTAAACACTGTTACCATATAATTTTTCGAAGTCCCTCAAGAAGGTGTACTAGGGAAACCTGTGTCCAACTGTACGTTGTTAGTGGTCTGTATTTTTCGTTTTTTATATAAGTCAAATACCGCGGAAAAACAGACCTACTGCATCTCTCTCTCTCTCTCTCTCTCTCTCTCTCTCTCTCTCTCTCTCTCTCTCTCTCCGGGTTGCCCGCTATGTGTGTGTGTGTGTGTGTGTGTATCAAAGTCAAAAAGAAAATTTTCCATTGCTGTTTACTCTGACATGACTGGCTGAACCCGTCTCTGTCGACGCCATTACCGATATTTAAGGGCTTTGTTTTCATCCTCTTTCCCTCCTCCGATAGTCTCTTTTGTATATAGTAATCGAATAAGAATGCTCTCTCTCTCTCTCTCTCTCTCTCTCTCTCTCTCTCGTATCAAAGAAAGTACTGTCTTTTGTAAAGGCTCTCTTCGTCCTTTCCCCTCTCCGAGAACGCCTGGAGAGAAACGTGCTGATAATGAAACCTTTTGAGTCAAGCTCGGATGGAAAGATGGAACTCTTTGTTTTTCGCCTTATCTCTTTATTGTAATTGTTTTTGTTTTACGTGACGCCATTATTTACGCGGCAGTTGTCAATAAACCTGTAGAACCAAAAAACTAATGCAGGTGTAATGCCATCATTGTTAGAGCTATTTACTTTTTCATCACATGGCATTAAACGCATTTGACGTTTTTGTTAAAAATAAGAAATAACCTTCGCTATCAGAGCTTCAAAAGATCTATCAGTTCCCTAGTCTGCAAAAACATTTACAAATGAAAACAAGGAAAAGTCTTCGGAGCAATCGAGTTTTCTGTACAGCGTATAATGCCACGGCCCGTGAAACTCTCAGCCGCGGCCCATGACACTTTCAGCCACAGTCCAGTGGTGGCCTGTGTTGCTGGAACCTATATTGGTGCCAGACGAACGATCATGGATAATTTTAACCTTAAAATAAAATTTACAGAAGCTAGAGGGCTGCAATTTGGTATGTTTGGTGACTGGAGGGTGGATGATCAGCATACCAATTTGCAGCCCTCTAGCCTCAGTAGTCGTTTTAGATCTTATGGCGGACGGACAGACAAAGGCACCTCAATAGTTTTCTTTTACAGAAAACTCAAAAAAGCATTTGGAGGGTTCGTGCCTTCGTCACCCATAGACGTTACGAGGACATGTTGAAAATGTCTTCTGACTGGATACGGTTAGCTGTTGGAATCCAAAGAAAATGGTGCGTAGGTTTTCTGTTTCTATTCTAAAACAGTTGCAGGCGACCTGATGCACAAGATGAAAATTAGAATAACCAGAGATCCGTGATTTGCAAAGTCTTGAAGAAGAAGAAAAAGAAGAAGAAGAAGAAGAGGACGCCTGGATTTTCTAAATAGATTTGAACAATCCTTCTCCTACATTCCTACCACTTCCAAAATCTAATCGTTTTTTGTCACTTCCAAAATCTAATCTTTTTTTATTTCTTTTTCACTTCCAAAATCTATTTTTTTTATTTTATTTGTCACTTCCAAAATCTAATAGTTTTTTCCAGCCAAGAAACCGTCGTTTCGTAACATTTCTTTAAATAACCAAACTGAACTTTTTTGCGTAACCCTGCTAACAAGCAGACAAACAGACGAACAAGCCGAACGAACGTAATTATCTGCTTTCCGAAGGTAATTGAAAGACGAGAACCGACATCCACACAGAAGCCCCTTATTCCAGGCACAAAGACGTCTCCCTCAATCTCTCTCTCTCTCTCTCTCTCTCTCTCTCTCTCACTCTCTCTCTCTCTCTCTCTCTTTCTGTCTCTGTCGGTTTCTCGTCTCTCCTGCTCATAATGGACATTTACTTAGCTTCACTGCCAAGACCGCTCTAGATTAGCGGGTTGCTTTAAAGTCTGAGAATTAGATTAGGCAAGTACTCTAAGGTGGCTCTCTTCTCTTGTCATCTAAAAGGCTTTCACTGAACGTCTCTGCGACAGAACAGTAGCGAAGGGACTTTGTAAGACGCCTCAGGATGTAGCTTTGGACGACGCTGAGGGATTTCACGGTGGATGAAGTCGTGCAATGGCTGTGGGCGGCTGTTAACGTTATAGCGAAGCAGCAGCAGTTTCCACTTTGAAAGGAGGGCATTGGGCTTTGTAGAAGCCAATTTTGTCCAACAATTTGCTTCAGTGCTTCGTATCCTCTCATCAAAACGTAGCAGCGGAAACAAACGGAGAAGACAGATGCTGTGCCAGTTTCACCAGATGAAGACATTGCCTTTGGAATAAGTGCCTGAAATATAAGGCACGTAGACATATACGTACATTCTTAACTTCTGGATCTTGAATAAGTGCCTGAAATATAAGTCATGTTTACAAATACGTACATTCTTAACTTTTGGATCTCGCACTGCTATAGAAATTATTTTGTAAAAATCACCATATGAAATAAAAGACTTGAGAACTGGCATTTCATTAGCACATGAAAAAGTTGTCAGTTGCTAACATTTCCTTGTTGGAAATACCTGGGCAAATCCCTTTCAGATGAAATGTCATATAAATTATATGAAGTGTACAAAAAACAATACAACTTTTTAGGATATGCTTTACAATATGCAACAACAAAAATTTAATTATTAATCCACAGGTGTGCATTAAGATGGTGTTAAACTTGTATATAAAAAGGAAACGAACAAATCAAAGCGTCAAAAAGCCAAGATAATTTGTTAAGTCCGCTATAATGATATCCTCCCAAAACACCATATAATGGCGCAGGCCTACTCCACATCTGAGCTAACACGTTTTCTTTTATACCCTAACATTTTCATCAACTATCTCCGTATTTCCTTATCTCGTTTCCTTACCCAACTTTTAGTCAAATTTGCATTTTAAACACATTCTGTACCAGTTCTCGCGTTTCAAAACGACCTTCATTTAAATACCTGCGTCAGCCAAGCAGTATCAGAAATAACTCTCTCTCTCTCTCTCTCTCTCTCTCTGAACACACACACACATTTTCTTTATATGATGCTTGAAATCTGCAAGGGAAAAATGCATTCAAAAGACTTGCCATATTCACACTTTTTTTTTTCTGCTGAACATATTGTACTCATGTATGTATTTACATTCATGTACACGCAAATAAACTCACACACACACATACATTCATATATATGTGTGTGTGTGTGCGTTCATTTGCGTGTAAAATGAATGTAAATACCATATGTATGATGAGTGCAGATGTTCAGCAAAAACAAGAAAATAAAAAAAGTGTGAATATGGCAAGTCTTTTGAACGCATTTTTCCCTCACAGATTCCAAGCGTCATATAAAGAAGCAGTAAAAGCAACTGATGACTGACGCAAGTTGCCGTTCCCCTGACGGCAGTGAAAGGAACTATTTGCAGGGTCTGGAAGGGCGGAATAATGACTCTAGACGTTGGGGAGCAGCAGATTGATTGAGCCCTGGATGAAGGGACGTCCTGTGGGAACCAGCTGGATTTTATAAAGCCGCCGGCGAATAGAGTAAGGATATGAACCTGCTGCTCGTGCGAAGGTTCTTTCCAATGTAGATGGACTTTGTCATCTGTTATGGAATATATATATATATATATATATATATATATATATATATATATATATATATATACATATACATATACATATATAGACACATATATATACAGACATATATATATAATATTATCTAATAATTATATATATGTAATATTATACATATAAATATAATATTTATATTTATATAATATTTTTTTATATTATATTTAATATATATATAAATTATAATATTCTAATATATATATAATATCTATATATAAATATATGTCTGTATATATATGTGTCTATATATGTATATGAAAAAAGTGAAAGAATAAACTATGCAAAGTAATCCCAAAAGATCTCCTAGTTGCAGCGAACGAACAGGTCCACAATCAGACGCATAAACAAATTATGAATATATATATATATATATATATATATATATATATATATATATATATATTATATATATATATATATATATATATATATATATATATATATATATATATATATATATATATATATATATATATATATATATATATATATATATATATATATATATATATATATATATATATTCATAATTTGTTTATGCGTCTGATTGTGGACCTGTTCGTTCGCTGCAACTAGGAGATCTTTTGGGATTACTTTGCATAGTTTATTCTTTCACTTTTTTCATTGCATTTTATCTATTCTGATCTCTAATGATGTTTCTTCTCAAGGATAAATTGCATACCCAGCAACCTTTCGTAAGGAGATTACGGAAGAATTATTACACACATTGTCGGTGCAAAAGAACTGGAATCGCCCTTTAGTTCAATTCTTTTTATACAAACTGTTGTAGTAAACCATTTCCGATAATAAGCGTTAAAAAAAATAGTTCGAAAAATTACCGTTCCATTCAAAAAGGGTCTGCTGTAGCCTCAAGAAAAGTAACCTGACAGTCTTAACCTAATTCATTCATGCTTCAAAGAAAAGCCTCCACTGCTTCAGGGGTTCTTCGTAATTCTTCGTAACATTTCAAAATTCTCAGTCATGAACGAACTCTACCACCGGTTCACCTATACATCATCGTCTTGACTCTTTTCTCTTCTTACTCGAACATATTCCTCACATTCTCTCTTCATGGCCGAACCGCCCTTCGCAGTTTCTCCTCAAGGATTCTGATTGAAAAAGTGTTGCAGGTTTGAACAAGGAAGGACATATGGAATTTGACCAGAGAAGTTGGTGTATGGAGTTTGTAAAGTCCAATAAACAGAATGTGTGAATACGTTATGTTACATCCTGTACTTTCTTATATAGACTTTATCTCAATAACCAACATGGACTCCATTTGTTCACAAGCAATAATTTAAACAGATTCCTGAAATTTTCAAGAATATACCAAGAATAATGTCGTTTGAGGAACTACTTAAATCCAAACAAAATCGTGCAGTGTTTCAGGTATTTAACTCATTATTGAGGGGAATTATGCACAAATGCTGTATCAGGTACAAGATTTCTCATGATTAATGTGCAAACTTGTTCAATTTAATGTTAACATATTCAAGAATATGCTTTAAAAAACTACAGGCAACAGAGGTTAACAAGTGAGTTTTTGATCAGTGCCTAGGAAAAACAAGGCGTGATCCGACTGCCAGCTTACTCGGGATGCGTGCATGATTTTCCCCTCATGCATGAATTGTTAACATTATACTCGTAACTTAACGTAAATTAAAACTGGCTAAAATCCGAGGTCAAATAGAACCTTGTTTTATAAACGAAAATTAAAATGAATATGCTATATTTTAGTAGGAATTATTTTTCTGTAGTGTTTAACACACACATTATTTAATTTTTATATTTTCATTCTCATAAATGATTGATAAATATCCTATCCTGCATCTTTAACTCAACGCAAAACACCTTTTTCAGACCTTTTTAGGTTTTTCCACAGGGCTTTCCTAACCCCCAAGAAGAAGAAGAACAACAACAAAGTAGTCTATAGGCTAACTCCCCGAGTAGGCGAAAATAGAGAATATGGATATTCAATCCCTGAAGCTATAAAGTAGAATCGGTGCGTATTTGCCTTTCATTACGGACCGTTATCAAAAAGTTCGTCCATCTTACGAAAAGAAAGAAACAAAAAGTAAGCTCTGTAACAAAGTCAATAGTGTCTCTAATGAAGGGAGTCAATTATGAGAGAGAGAAGCCTTATGAAACCTTCCAAGAGTCCACTGAAGTTTATATCTCCCTCAGGCTAAAGAAACATTGTTTAGTCCTTATTTCCTTTCCGTCAGCAACGTAAATTCCTCCTTTTCACTTTAGAGTTTAGACAATAGTTTTTAATAGTGACTTCATCAGCATTATGTGTATGTCCATTATTTCTGCTTATTATTGAATTAAGTGAGCTGCACGTCGACTTTTAAAACTGAAATGTATTGGAAAAGATTTCAGTTATAAAGAGCTTGGAGATGTTACTTTCGATTACGCATTGAAAATCTGATCATTGTTTCCGTATGACGCAAAAACTGAGACGAAGAATTCGTAATGTTTTATGAGAGTTCCTTCCAAAAGTCACGTATTGCCTTATTAAAAATAGAATGCATATTTATAGTATTGTTCAGTCTTGGCTTCCTTACTGTCATTAGCCATCGTCGTGAAACTGTTAAATTAATTTTATACTCAAAAGTAATGAGGAAGCCTCAAAATCAGATAGTAGAAATAAACACTCATATAAAAGTAACCCTGGGTCATGTCAGCATGAAATGTGGAGAAATATGACCTAATGAGCTCTCTCTCTCTCTCTCTCTCTCTTAGATATCTTCTATTTATAAAAATCTTCTTTCAAAAATAAATAAATAATAAATAAAATAAAAAGAATACTCGTAAACTAATATGTGAATGAGCTTTAAGCCACTAGTACTAGGTTTACTCTCTCTCTCTCTCTCTCTCTCTCTCTCTCTCTCTCTCTCTCTCTCTCGTCTCTCTCCTCTCGTCTCTCAGACACCTTTAATTTTTAAAAAATCGTTCAAAAATAAGAAAAATAAAAAAAATAAAAACAATACTCGTAAACTAACATATGAATGAGCTTTGAGCCACTAGTACTAGGTTTATGGGGAGTGACGGAATCACCTTAATGCTGGAACTTTGGTAAAGGATATCTCAGGAAAAGCAACAGCTTCTTCCATACTTATAAAAACGTAAGAAAAAAATCAGTCTTGTTACACATCTATAGACTCTGTAAGCGATTAGCAACAAGGGTAGAAGAAAAAATTGTGAAGAAAATATTTATGTAAAAGGAAACGTTTTAATCTTTATAGCTAAGTAAACGTTGCCGGAGTATCTCGTCAGCCTCCCGGTTCAAATACAAAAAGTAGCAGCAGACTTGGAAGCTGTTACGAACGAAACATGGGTCAACCAAGGTATACAGAATAAGGCCCTTGGAGTCAACATTACTCAACAATGACTTTCCCTTAAGTGTCTTTACCAAGACTGATTTCAGCTATTCATTTCCGCTATTCTCGGCGACATCGTTTAGCAGTCCTCCCGCGTGTGAAACTGGGAGAAACCCCCCCCCCAGGTTGCACTGAGAAGTAATAAATAGTGAGAGGTTAAGGGGGAAACATTTCAGAAAGGAAGCGGGAATAGAGGTAATGGTCCAATAAGTGAGTGCAATAAGCCACTTCTCGGGCGGAGGGCATCATTAGGATGAAACGGACAAACATGTTTTGCGAAAACAGATGGCGAGCTTTGAAATCCGGAAATCTATTCGTGATAATTAGGATTCGGCACTCTGAAGTGTATGAGACACGAGATGCGGGTTATCGTTTTACTTAAGCACGCATTTTTATGAAGACTAAAGAAGTGTAAATATATTGAGAAGCCATGACCAATAAATAAGTTGATGCGAAGAAAATAAGCTGAAGAGATCAAAGTTTGAAGGACTTTTCAGACTTTTTCATAATAAATCAAATAGAATAGGATGAATTCGCCGTTACAAGACGTTCGCTTGCAGACTGGATATTGTGTAAAAAAAAAAAAGAAAAAAAAAGTGGCTTATAGTGCAAGGATTGACGGTTTCGAATACTGGTAATGCTATGGTCATGCCAGTCAGTTATTATTATTATTATTATTATTATTATTATTATTATTATTATTATTATTATTATTATCTACAAGTCTAAGTCGTGCATTTATTCGTGATTTTTAATTGCCGTAGTTCTGAGCTACATTCATTACCGTTTATTCTCCTTCCGTCTCCCGACTCCTTTTTCTGCCAAACGCCGTAATTAGTTTCGCCTCCCACTCTTTCTTCTGCGGCAGTTGAGGGTCTTGAACTCTTGGCTCAGGAAATGCACCAAAGAGGTCATAGCTGGAAATTAAACCCGCTGGGGTGTCTGTTAATTGCTTCTTTCAAGGCACCTGTCCATCCTGAGAGAGAGAGAGAGAGAGAGAGCCGAGAGAGAGAGAGAGAGACGAGAGAGAGAGAGAGAAGAAGAGAAGAGAGAGTTGATAACAATCATGAGTGCTGATAAAGGCTTGAGGGAAGGAACTTGATGAGAAGAGCAATTGTATCTCCCATGGCAAAACAATATAAAATCCCCGTAAGGGGTTAGGGCCGTCAGTGCACCTCTTGCAGTGCAATGTAGGCATTACTTAGGGATCTTTGCAGCCTCCCTTCGGTCCCTAGCTGCGACTACTTTCATTCCTTCTGCTGTACCTCCGTTCATATTCTCTTGCTTCCTTCTTACTGTCCACCCTCTCCTAACAATAGATTCATAGTGTAACTGTGAGGTTTTTCTCGTTACACCTTCCAAACCTTTTCCGCAGTGCTGAGTGGCCTTAGTTGCCCCAGTGCTTGGCATGTATGCCCAAAATCTGTAAATCAATCAATCAAACATTATTAAATACAAGAACAATAACGAAGATTATTTATTTGTTTATCATTGTGGATAAGATCAAAGTACAAAGGTCCGTTCCGAATAAAACCGCTACATCTGAGAGGCAATAGTTAATGGACTTTTAGATATAATTAAAAAAGCTTCTAGGACAATTGCCAAGCTGGCAACAGCCATCCGGACAATTAATTGCCAGTGCCAGTGCCAAGCGGACAATGGACAGTCGGACAACTTCCAGGCGGACAATTTCCAGGCTTAATTCATTTGTTTCTTATAAAATATTATTCCAAATAAGTGCTCCTTTACAAATTACTACTTGTTTGGATATCTGCAGTTTAAATAAGTGGTCCTATGCAAAATCTTCTTTTAGAAATCTTTGTTTAGTCAGAATAAGTATTATTACACAAAATTGCTCGTTTAGTTAATATTCTGTTAAGTGTCTTTAAGCAGAATGCTTGTCATTGAGCCTAGGCAACACTTCAGTCCTTCACGGGTTCCATCTATTGTATTTCACACTTCCGGACTTCGGTAGTGAACATTTTTACTTTTTTTCTATAGCCCTTAGCAATGGCTTAATTCTACCATTACAAGTGAGCGTGGCAAAGATATTCTAGTTGATGGTCTGTAGTACATGTAGGACCATCAAAATGGATACAATAATGACAAATCTGTAATTGACTTGGGGTGTGCAAAGATGAAACAAAAATCGTCTAAAGCAAGAGTACACACAAAATCAAAAGCCGAAAGCTACGAGTTGATAAAAACTATCAACGAACGTAATCATGAATCATCTAAAAGTACAGCAAATGCCAATAGTGTTGTTGTAAAGCTAAAAGATGTTGCCTCGAATAATTCATCTGCAAGATCGTTAGTTGGAAGCTGGAGACAGCAAACTTTCAGTGTTCCTGCAATCCCTGGGGAAAGGGCAGCAGGGTTCTGCATTCCAGCAAAATTTCAGCTTCTTTCATTAGGGGAAAACGTTCTGCAGTATGATTCAGGAGCTGAAGACCATAATCGCATTCTGATATTTGCTACTGAAGTAGGCTTTGAACATTTAAGGAGGGATAGAAACTGGGCCATTGACGGAACCTTTTAAGGTGTCGCCAGCAATTTTTCATCAGCTTTTCACCATCCATGAAGATAAGTGTAGTTTTCGTCGTATATTTGCTCTTCTTCCTAACAAAACAGAGGAAACTTATACAGTGTTTTACGTAAAAAAAATCCAAGACTGCCTGCAACAAAATCAAATTGAAACTACAATATTCTCAAATATGCTAAATACTAGATCATGTATAACATTATGGGCTGCCATAAGAAGCGTCATTATTTTGCACGATTTTACCACCTGAAACGCGAATAAAACGTGAAATCCAAGCCACATAATATTTCTTAACGTAAGATCTAAATTATGCGTTATTACTCTAGCATCCTCTGACAAGAATTAAGATTTATGTGAATCATAGAAGAGCCCCCTCACAACAAAGCTTAACAGAAATAACATAAATATCACCAAAAGAAATAAAAAACATAAACTGTTCCGGTAGTTTGTACCAGTCGCACGACGCACAAAAACTACAGTCGCTCAGTTTCGTAAATTCACTCCAGTTATTGACAGCATGAACTTCATTCGCAAGATTATTTTGTAACTAACGAAGGAGAAAAATCATCTGGTTCCAGATTCGCTCACGGTCGCCTAGTTAATATGTTTTCTTTGAAATTTCTCAATTTCGGTTTAAATGATTAAATTATATTAACACTCGTACATATGTTCCTATTTGCTGAACTGTGAAATCTTCATACAAAAATATTATTATTTTTTTCGCTAGACTGCTTGAGCTCAACAGGAGGTGCTCATGAATTTTTAAGTGTCTCCATGATGATATCCTCTTTTTTGGGAGAGAGAGAGAGAGAGAGAGAGAGAGAGAGAGAGAGAGAGAGAGAGAGAGAGAGAGAGAGAGAGAGAGAGAGAGAGAGGTGCTATTGTATATGGGCACGTCGGCACGAGGAGAAGACAGTCCATTAAGTGAATGGTCCTGGCCATACAGAATCCAGATAACCTTATGCATATATATTGCTAAGGTTGAACTTGTGTAAACGAGAAGTTGGACGGAGGGGCTCT
>NC_061106.1:20660352-20677177 GCF_015104395.2 Macrobrachium nipponense
TCTTTTTGACAGTTCACACTACCTTGACGCTTTCTTTGTTAGTCCATTTTTTTCTTAATAATGCCCTGAAGTTTCCTTAATCGATTCTCCTTGGATATCAATCCAGAATTATTTTATGTGCTCCAATATCTGTGTACTACAAAAATTTAGAGGTAATGCGTTAGGAATGACGGAACTGCCAAGCGTTGTAAGTCTATAACAGGGTTTCTTAAACTTTTTATTGCCACGCCCCCTCTAAGAGTTGGACCTTCCCTCCACGCCCCCCTTACAAATATGAGTAAAATTCCCTCTAAGATAAAATAAAAAGAGGAAGAGAAGGGGATTCGAGGGATTGAGATGGAGGTAAATAATTACAAAACATGGGAAGCCCAACGAGTCTAACTTGAGTAGCCCTTAAACGCCAATTGGACGTATTAAACGTCGACGAAAATTGTCTGATGGGTGCCGAATTGACGTATGAAACGTCGACGCAAAATTTTTTTTTTTTTTAAATTCGGGGAAAAATAGTTATAGGCCTACTTGGCAAAAACTTTTGAATCGTGCACCTTGAGGGATGCTGGGATTTCACGGATCAAGCTGATTTTTTGTTTACAATTGTTACCCAGGCGCGAAAGAGCGAATGTCTTTCTTCTCGCGCTAAAAAGCATCAGCGACACATCTCAGAAATTATTTCGTCACTTTGACATAATTTTTGCACCATTTTATATTGGCCGTTACATAGAGTTTTATATATGAAAATGTACGCAATTCCATGTAAAATACAACAAAAAACAACCCATGGTTGTAGCTTTTATCAGTTTTGAAATATTTTCATATAAATAACGATGTGCCAAATTTCAACCTTCGGTCAACTTTGACTCTACCAAAATGGTCGAAAAACGCAATGTAAGCTAAAACTCTTATATTCTAGTAATACTCAATCATTTCCATTCATTTTACAACAAATTGGAAGTCTCTAGCACAATATTTCGAATTATGGTGAATTTATGAAAAAACTTTTTCCTTACGTCCGCACGGTAACTCTAGAAATTTTTTTGTCCCATTGTCGTAATGTTTGCACGGTTTTATATTAGCCGTTACATAAAGTTTTATATGTGAAAATGTGCGCAATTTTATGTAGAATACAACAACAAACAACCCATGGTTGAAGCTTTTATTAGTTTTGAAATATTTTCATATAAATAACGATAAGTGCCAAAATATCAACCTTTGGTCAACTTTGACTCAACCGAAATGGTCGAAAACCCCATTGTAAACTAAAACTCTTACATTCTAGCAATATTCAATCATTTACCTTTATTCTGAAACAAATTGGAAGTCTCTAGCACAATATTTCGATTTATGGTGAATTTTTGAAAAAAACTTTCCTTACGTCCGCGCGGTAACTCTTCCGAAAAAATCAGAAATTTTTTCGTCTGATTGTCGTAATGTTTGCACCGTTTTATATCAGCCGTTACGTAAAGTTTTATATATGAAAATGTGCGCAATTTCATGTAGAATACAATAAAAAAAACAACCCATGGTTGTAGCTTTTATCAGTTTTGAAATATTTTCATATAAATAACGATGTGCCAAAATTTCAACCTTCGGTCAACTTTGACTCGACCAAAATGGTCGAAAACCGCAATTGTAAGGTAAAACTCTTACATTCTAGTAATATTCAACCATTTTCCTTCATTTTGCAACAAATTGGAAGTCTCTAGCACAATATTTCTATTTATTGTGATTTAAAAAAAAAAAAAAACTTTTCTTACAGCCGCGCGGTAACTGCCGAAAAAATCAGAAATTTTTGCGTCCGATTGTCGTAATGTTTGCACTGTTTTATATTAGCCGTTACATAAAGTTTTATATATGAAATGTGCGCAATTTCATGTAGAATACAAAAGAAACAACCCATGGTTGTAGCTGTTATCCGTTTTGAAATATTTTCATATCAATAATGATAAATAGCAAAAATTCGACCTTCGGTCAACTTTAACTCGACCGAAATGGTCGAAAACTGCAATTATTAGCTACAACACTTACAGTCTAGTATTATTCAATCAAATACCTTTATTTTGCAACAAACGGGAAGTCTCTAGGACAATATCTCGATTTATGGTGAATTTTTGAAAACAACCTTTATTTTACGTCCGCGCATTACGAATTCATGCATCATATTGTGATAATATTTTCTCTGTGTTGCTTTGATCGTTTTACAATTTGTTATATACCAAAATCATTGCAATTTAGTGTAAAATACAACAAAAAAATAACTAACTCATTAACTTTAACCGTTTTGATCACAGTGCGATTTGTATACAATTATATATGAAAATTCTTTTGTGCTGTCATATATTCCAATATTTATATATGATAATGATATTTTTTTCATTTCTGATGGTTGCATACTAAACATTAGGCAATGACAAAAAAAGGAGCCAAAAATGAACTCTTAATCTTGAAAATGAAGCATGCTGTGATTTTTTGAAAAAAACTTTTTTTCCGCCTCGGCGCTCACTCGCGAACGCTGCCGGCATACGGGAGACACTTTTGGAAATACCGGCTCGGCGTTTATGGGGTAGTATACTATGGAATACTAACGTAACGTTATAAAGCGACACTTTCGCATTTGTTCATAAACTTCTGAATATGAGTTCCTCGTTCTTGTTCAGAGAATAACGAATATATTTAGAGAATTTCTTTATTTTTCTCTAGGGCTCGGGCATCCCCTGAAATTGCTGCCGCCCACTAATTTAAGAACCACTGTTCTATAAATTTTCCCTTAATTGTACAGTGCCCTACTAGTTTCTGCTACATCACTAAGCCAAGCATTATTTACTGTATACCGGTAGCATGCTTCTATCATCAATGTTTTATGCAGTGCTTTTGAAATGTTTCTATGTTTCTTTTCTCTTCTATATATATACTATATATATATATATATATAGTATATATAAATTGTATATATATATATATATAATTAAATAATATAATTTAATTTATTATAATATTAATATATATATAATATAATATATATATATTATATATAATATAATTTATACAGTATATACATCGAGCTACAAATGTCCTTTAGTATCTAATTCGCTCTACCTCGGAATTGATATATTTTCATATATGTTAACCGAGGGGGAAGTTTTTAGTCGATAAGAAATTCGTCGTCTCACGGGCGCGAAGCATCGAACCAACAAATTCAGGAGGCACAGTGAAGCCTTAGACCACTTCATTGTGCGTCCTGAATTTGTTGGTTCAAAGGTTCGCGCCCGTGAGCAGACGAATTTCTTATCGACTACAAAATTACCCTTCGGTTAACATATATGGATATATATTAATTCCGGGGTAGCGCGAATTGGATATTAAACGACATTTGTAGCTCGATGTATGTATATGAATCACGGTGATGTGATATGACTCACATATAGTATGTGTGAAAGTGTCTGAGTATGCAAATCAGGAACTCATTTGCAAATCCTATATTATCTAGCGCTCCCTGCATTCTTTGTTCCTCATTTTCGGCTTCTCCTTCTTCGCTCCGGCGAAAAATAATCTAAAGGGCCTGGCGGTAGGTGAAGGGGAGAGAGAGAGATCGGATATGAATAAAGTTTGTTCATCAATAGCCTCGCGAGGAAGAGTTTTCAAAACTCTTAGGTCATTTGTATTCAATGACTTTAGAAAGTTTTGCGTGGAATAAAATATTCAGTCCACAACTAAAGCTAAGAATGAGGCTCTCAGTTATTATTATTATTATTATTATTATTATTATTATTAGATGAACAAGCTCCCATAGGAGCCATGTATTGACTTGAAATTCAAGCTTCCAAAGAATGTTGGTTTCACCAACCTCCCACCGCAGACCCCACACTGCGGCAGTAACTGATCATGAAACAGAACCAGTGATTTTTCACTGCCCTGGGGGAGACGCGAACCAGCGACATCTGAGTGGCATTACAGGGTACTAACCACTATATCGTTTCGTTTTAGAAGGCAATTCAAACTCTTTTTAGGCAATTTAGGACGGGAATTAGTTTGAAATTAAAGGGTATTCGTCTATTCACGTTCTAATGTTAACTATTATGTAGTTCCGGTATTTTTTTTATTTCTACCGCACAAGTTTCCCATGAAGATTCAATTACTACATATTAGAATCCCTCATAATTAAAATGGATATATTTTTATCTTCAGTCTTACACTACTATGAGATTCAGGGCCTCTGTAACACGGTTTTTTCACAATAACTTTTTATCTATGCATTTCATAAATATAACGCTTATTCAGAATACATATTATATCAACACATAAATTTTGAGTGTATTCTGCACTATGTAGGTTGAATAAATTTGGTACTTATAATGTAAAAGTGACTTTTTTTGAAGACGGGCCAACTTACTCAGAGAAAAGGTTTCGAACGCACTCGTTACGTAACTTATGACAGCAGTTCTTCCCTCTTTCTCGATGGATGATTGGCTATACGTAACGAAGGCTAAACCTCTGGCAACAATGACATACAAATTTAAATACAAGCAAAGCAGTACACCTTTATGAACTCTGGTACCTCTCCACTGATAATTGTCATAATGAACAAACCAACAAAATATGTTAATAAATACAAAAACACTTTGATTATTAGTCTAACTCCTAAAATAAGTTTCCAAAGAAATTGTAGTCTACTTTATAGGTCACAATCAGATTGACAAGATGTAGGGAATAGTTGGTAATTATCAAAAACATAGTAGACAAGCTTGATTTGATAACTGCTATATCCAATGTCAAGCAATTTTTATTTATTGGCTATTTACCTATTTACTGAAAAAAAATAGCCGGTACCGTATATTGGCTTTAAACCTTCACCAATAATTATCGTCAGAATGATGACTTCATGAGGCTCCACCCACTTTCGCCTCGTTATAATTCAGGATAACACTGAAGGCTACCATGGGCATTGTTGGATTAGAAAAGTTAACTTCTGGCTATAAAAACTATTTTCTCGAGTAGTTGTAAGAAGTGCTAAATGATCCTCAATGATCCCAGCAGTTGGCCTAAACGTTTAATTCATGTATATTACTGCTATACTGTTGCGGCACTACTGCTACAGTAGTATTACTACGCTAGCACTGATACCCCACCCACATCTATGTATCGTTCCGCCATTCATAAAGTCTTTGGGTTTCAGAGCCGATGAAGTTTCTGTATGGTGGATGGGCGGGGCAACATTTAGTCAAAAGGTGTTTGTTTACCTTGCTTACGTAATGAATGTTTTTCGACTCTTGGCTCGTAATCATTGGCCATGGCGTCGGCTAGATCATTTTTACTCTATAAAAATTAAAACTATCGGGTTTAGGTTATTGATAATGCTGACAAAATTTGTGTGTGGTTGTAAAATATACATATGTCAACTTTCAGCTACATCCGATGCTTTGACAAGGAGCAAAGTCCAAAAAACCGTGTTACAGAGACCCTGAATCTCATAGTAGGTATAAATTATTAACTGTTACACTGATATTTTAACAAAATCCTTCATCACTTCTGGCGATTTTCAAACGTTTCCAACTTTAAGCCAAACAAATACATAGTACAAATACTATCCAACTATCCAACTGTTTTACTCAAATAATAAAAAGAAGAGAGAAATAGGGACTATATCAACACTGTGTAATTTATGAGAATAACGTTTTTTTTTTAATAATTTCCAGATGCACAGAATCTCGGATATTACACCATCAGTATAAAGAAAAGAAGATGGATTTTGTCCTCCTTTCATGAAATGGAGACTACTACAAATTCAGAAATGAGGAAAAACAGGGACTTTTAAGAAAATAATGATCACAGTGAGTGCGAAAGTATTTTATATCAGAATTATAGTTTTCAAAGCTGCAAAAGGGTCGATTTGTCATTTAAACTTAAAAACACGACAGATTCGTCGAAGCAAAGAGCTTATTCCTCATAAATATAAAAAAGAATACAGAACAAAATCTTCGCATCAGAGCTTTCGTAAGAAAGAAAAACTGCACATCATGGATTAAAATCTAAAAAGGGGTGGGGTGGGGGGGGGGGCCAGGGAGGGTTGGGGGAGATGAGGATGCTATTAACAACGAAAAAGTCAGGCAGCAATGGAGTAGTAAAAATACATCGTGAGAAATCAGCATTTATAAAAAGAAAATCCTCTCATTAAACAAGGTCGACATTTTCTCTCTAAAACTTGGTCATTCATTCTTATCTTATCAGCCAGAAGCTATATTGTATACTAAAGACTTTCCAATTGCAAAAAAAAAAAAAAAAAAAAAAGGGGGGGTGGGGGGGGGGTGGGGTGGGAGGGGGGAGGGGGGGGGGGGGGGGGGGAGCGGGGCTGGAAAACCTCAACCTCAGCTGGATTCCTTCTACAACACGAAAAGGTGACTGCGGACATGTTTGGAATATCGACAAATATCACCCGTATCATTTTTAGGTTTCTGTAAAAGTAAACTATTGTGCCAGCTTTGTCTGTCTGCCCGTCCGTCCGTCCTCAGAACTAAAAAACTACTGAGGCTAGAGTGCTGAAAATTGGTATTTTGATCATCCACTCTCCAGCAATCAAACATACCAAATTGCAACCCTCTAGGCCCAGTAGTTTTTTCATCTTATTTAAGGTTACAGTTACCCATGGATCGTGCATCTGGCAGAGCTTTCCGGAGCTATGGGACACACCCACACCCCACCGCATCTAGTGAGCAACTGGAGAGTGACGGTCATAGTTCATGGTTTTATATAGCATTATACGTTATCAAGAAAACTCGATTGCGCCGAAGAAACTTCGGTGCATTTTTTTTTTTACTTTTTCCCCACCCACGCCGGAGAGAAGTTCGATCTCTAAATTCCTTGCGAGTGGAAAGTCCGGTAACAAAAGAGAAACGGAGATGATGCCGCGTCCGCATTTGCCTTCGCAGAACATTGTAAATTTTGATTGCGCGCTCCCTTGGGAAATAAAATAGTGATTGGACTATGAATAACTTAACAATGGCCTCTGATGTGCAGCTCTGTATATGCATGTTGTATGTGCGTGGGTGTCTGTTTTGTTTCTCTGTCTTTGTACGGAATGATGCACCGATGAATATGCATGGCAAACTGTACACTAAAAACCATCAGATGGAAACAAATCTCGGAGTATATGAATGTAACTTGGATATGTCCTTTCCTTGCTGGCACAGACTGTTTATAAGAAAGATTTTGACGCAGAACTACAGAGCAAAAAGAATCATCAACATCTGTCGGTAATCTCCAGATAATTGAAAGCGAACTCGCTAGGTCATTGTTGCGATATGCTTACTGGGGTCTAATCTCCTATCTTTAGTTTCCTGAAAACAAAACTATTGTGCCGGATATGTCTGTCAGTCCGCCCTCTGATCTAAAAGTCTACTGAAGCTAGACGGCTACAAATTGGTACGTTGATCATCCACCCTCCAATCATCAAACATAAACTGCAGCCCTCTAACCTCAGTAGCTTTTATTTTATTTAAGGTTAAAAGATAGTCATAATCGTGCTTCTCGCCGCGGCTCATACAGCATTATACCGACCCCACATAAAGATAGATCTCTATTTTCGGTTCCCGTGGTTATGCGCTGTACAGAAAACTCGATTGCGTCAAGAAACTTCGGCGCAAATTTTACTTGTTTCAATTTGTTCCGTTTAAACGTAAGATGTTACAGAAATTCTTTGTTGTCTGATACATTAACCCTGTATCTTTTATTCACGAGTAATCTGGAGAAGAAAAGGGGGGGAAAGCTCATTGGTGGTGGAAGCAAGGAACGTTTTTTAACTTTAGTCGAATTCGTAACAATTCTCCATTGTATTATATATATATATATATATATATATATATATATATATATATATATATATATATATATATATATAGATTTTTGGCATTATGCCAAACACTGGGGCAACTAAAGCCATTCAGCACTGAAACGGAAATAGACAGTAAAAGGTTTGAAAGGTGTTACAGGAGGAAAACCTCGCATCGTCGTTGCACTATGAAACAATTGTTAGGAGAGGGTGGTCAGTAAGACGGAAGAAAGAGAGTATGAACAGAGGTACAGTAAAAGGAATGAAAGTAGTTGCAGCTAGGGGCCGAAGGGACGCTGCAAAGATCCTTAAGTAATACTTGAATTGCACGGAATGAGGTGCACTGACGGCACTAACCCTTACGGAGAATTCGCCATTGTAGTTTCTGATTTAATCTAGCCACTTTTTGCAATTTCTTATGGAAGGGAGACTTATGTACATTGCAAAACACTATTTAAAATAAAATCTTTTCTGTCAACTTTCATCAGTTTTGGTTTTTACGAACTAAATTCGAAGGATGATAAAAAAAATTTATAAAATGGAAGGGGAAATCCTAATTCAATATTCATTCCTCAGACCCAAGTCATATGGTTCACGAGCCCCAGGGACTGAAGAGCGCCTCACTGAAATCAAATCAAGTTTCTCCTTGATTAGAGGAAAGAGAAAAGATGGCCACACACAAACTCAATTCTGGGTCTCGGTTTACGTTACAAAAAGTAATGGTTTTCAGTCGGTGATAACGTTTTCTATTAAGTTTAAGAAATCAGTCAACCAGGCTACCACTCGATCGTTCTAGGATAAAATTAGCCATTGGCATAAATCAAGTCAACGATTGATGATTTTTTTCATTCCTTTCGTCACCCTTTTTTTTCTTCGACCACAAGTAAACACTTCTTGTTGTGGCTGAAAAAACACTATCGATTTAAATATCATTAGAATACGTTATATCGATAAAAATAAGCTTTCACGAACACATTTACTTTTCTAATTGATGTGCAGGACATTAAACAGAGATATTCGCATCAAAACGTAGAATCATTGAGCACAAGCAACGATACTGACGAAACGACTAAGATTAAGGTATCACATTATAAAACTTTTGAGTTCACGTGAAGACCCCTATACTATATATATATATATATATATATATATATATATATATATATATATATATATATATATATATATATCACACTCTACCACAGGTGAAAGATAAGATCGGGGTGTGGGTCCTGACCGGTTTCGACTTGGAAATCGAGTTAGGATCTTACACCTCGACTCTTTTGTATTTTTTCACCTGTGGTAAAGTGTGATAAATGAATCACGTGCTACATTAATATATATATGACGTATATATATATATATATATATATATCGGTATATATATATATATATAAATATATGATATATATATATATATATATATAATATATATATATATATATATATCTCTCTCTCTCTCTCTCTCTCTTTCTCTCTCCCTCCTCCCTCCCACTACCCTACCTCTCACAAACTTGCATTCCTATCGATTCGCACCTCCTCGTCGAAGGAAGGCATTATGGCAGAAGTTTCCGAAAACCGTGACACATTTTCCCGTTCCGGGAGACGGATTTACGAGCCGTAGCGAACTTAGAAGCTTCCAGGTAACGTTATTTCTGCAGAGAATTGTGGGAAACTGTTTTCTTAATTTTCATAAATGCGGGTATTCAATCTCTCGTTCCTTCATGCGCGAGAACGAAATAGCTCCTTACCTTGGCCAGGATCTCTTCCCTACTTCGCAGTTTGCTGCTTTTTGTTTTGAAATATCCTCCTCACTTACCCGCCAGAAGAAAAAGAATTAGGAATCTGTAGAAAAAGAATTAGGAAACTGTCAGAAAAAGAATTAAGAAACTGTCAGAAAAAGATTAGGAAAACTGTCAGAAAAAGAATAAGAAACTGTCAGAAAAAGAATTAGGAAACTGTCAGAAAAAGAATTAGGAAACTGTCAGAAAAAGAATGAGGAAACTGTCAGAAAAAGAATTAAGAAACTGTCAGAAAAAGAATTAAGAAACTGTCAGAAAAAGAATTAGGAAACTGTCAGAAAAAGAATTAAGAAACTGTCAGAAAAAGAATTAGGAAACTGTCAGAAAAAGAATTAGGAAACTGTCAGAAAAAGAATTGGGAAACTGTCAGACAAAGAATAAGGAGACTGTTTATATATTTTCGTAAACGAGGGAACATCATACATTATGGTAATTACAATATCATTGGCATAATATTACTCAGAGTACCTATGATGAAGGTAGGTATGGGTTTCATAGAGAATCTACGACATAGCAAAAAAGAAAAGGCGTGGTCCTACCGCCAGCTTACTCAGGCGAGTGCTCAAATCTACGGTCAAATAGAGCATAGTTTCACAAACGAAACAACGTATTAGGATAATCTCGAATCTTCAGATATGATTAAAACTCGATACTTTCAGAAGATGGGGTGCTAGTCTGTAGTAACTAAATGCTTCAGTTAGTCTGTAGTCACTAAAAGATACAGAGACAGATGGAAGTATACGAGAAAACTTGTACGACGAAATAACTGAAGGCGAATGTTAGCAAGAATAAGGTCGCCAAGGTAAATAAAAGCCAGATCGATGCTTCAGTAAATATTCAATATGGCTGGAGAAAGAATGGAAGAGCAGAGCTAGTTTAGTTTCTTAATTTTAAGCAGTTGTTATAAAATACAATAGAATGAGATAAGACGTGGGTAACAGAAGATATGCAGCTAACAGGACATCTGCAAAACTTTCTGGAAGTTCATGGGTTAGGAGTTATTAAACTCAATCTCCTTTATAGATGTGAAGTGTGGATGATGGTCACACATGAATGATAAAAAAATAAAAACTTCGAAAATGTAGATATGAAATGTCCGCATAATTATGAAGATGAAGACGGGTTGAAATGGTGACGAGGGAACGACGTGAGAAAAAGATGAATATATAAAAGGAAATGAAGGACAACAAGACAGTGAAAATGATTTATAATTCGAAGAAGACAGGAGGACCCTAGAGAGAGAGAGAGAGAGAGAGAGAGAGAGAGAGAGAGAGAGAGAGAGAGAGTTAAAAATGCTGGCACGGAAAACCTTGCTAGCCATGAAATGCGCGAGACTGTAATTAGGAGACTGATGACAGCAGTAATGCGCGAAAACACCAGCAAGTAAAATGATGCAACTGAATTTGAATCTGATAATCATGTAATAAGCACCAAGCGTCTAGTTACTAACAATAATGAATGCCGTTGTCATAATGATAATATCTATTTAAAAAGCTACCGTAAAAGAAAACACAAAAAGTGCTTAGCCCTTTTTACTCTCATAGATTTACTTTTAGTTACCGAAGATTTACTAACTCATTACTTTGAAAAAACAAACTAATATCGCGAGGGAAAAGGCGAGCCTGCAACGTGTTGCTGTAAGCCTACTATATTGACATTTTCCATCATCGTATGCTTTGTTGCGAGGCTTACTCCCTTCGCCCTGACTTGCATATTCTCTTTCTATGCCCTTTTACATGCACCCATTCACCGGTGGGGGTGGGGGGGGGGGGGTGGGGGGGGGTGGGGGTAGGGTTATGGCTGGCAGGGGAGCATACATATTATGCGCCAACATGCTATTTTAGTGCTTAACGAGGAAAACTATGAAGGAAGCGAAAGGTATGAAACGCAGAAGATTGAAAACCGAACAACTCGCTTTTATTTGTGGTAAAGACAATGAAGATTGCATAAGGCTTCTTCCTGTGATTCAAACGGGATCCTGAACACAGAGATTTAAATATATGATCTTGAAGGTTTCCTATTGAACGTATGAGGTTCGACACAAAATTCCAAATCAAACGCTATTATGTATATATATATATATATATATAATATATATATATATATATATATATATATATATATATATATATATATATATATATATATATATTATATATATATATATATATATATATATATATATATCATTATAACTCTCCTGGACAGAGATTTTCATACCTATCCTGTGAATTTTTTGATGTGGAAAAAGTCTTTTTTATCATCTCACATCTGAAGATGATGAAGGTCAATCAGAGCAATAGGTAACATTTGACACCACGAAAAAAAAAAATGAAGAACGAAGCTAAGTATTCAACATGAAGTTTCAAATGTCTGCTCTCCATCCAGCCGAAATGAAGAACAAAATTACGTCACTTCCACTTTCCATTACAGTCCCGCTCGCATTAATTACATTTTTCTCATCTCATTTGTCACAGGAGGAGTCATCACTCGTTCTCGATGAGATGGATGCCTCGAGTACTCAAAAATACGAAGCCGAAAGTCTTTAAATTCCCTATTCTGATCGATTCGCAAAGGTTCAAAGTCGAGAGATCCATTTCCAGACTCTTAATACTCCATATCAATCATCTCTTGGCGTTTTATCAAAGGGAAATGAGAGAAATGAGGACCAGAAACAATTAAAAAAAGTTTTTTTTTTTACTTTAGCTGGACAATCGAAGGAACTAATAGGAGTAAAAGATTTTCCAAAAATCTATCCAATTTTCTCTGAAACATCAGACTGATAGATAACGCACAGATATAATAATTTTTGCAATTTTCAAATCCGCAAAGTCAATGATACCAGCAAAGATACGTTTTACCAGGTTCAATGTTTTTTTTTCCTCAAGACTTTGATCTTAAATCCTAAAGGTTTTGCCGTCAGCTCCGTAGCGCAAAAATTATTCGATGACAAAATGTTGGCATTTTGATATAAGACAGAGCCATGAACGAGGTATTGCTAAAACATCCAAATGTCCTAAAAGCAACAATTACCAGTTATGTTAAGACAGCTGAATATTAGATGGGTCTCTGAGACAGCTGAATGGAAACCGATCTTCTCCAAGACCCTTTCATTTGCCAAGGAACTAGCAACTCGATCACAGAATGGACGTACCTCCAGCGCTTTCAAATGCTAAATTCTGAAAGAAAAGGACGCTCTCAACTCCACAAAAATGTGACAAATACCTTATGCAGGACGAATGAATAAAAGATTTTGAGTTCGGTAGCAAACAGGAAGAAAGAGAAGAAGAAAGTGGTAACTAAGGCCAAGATGCAACTTGCATGGAGACCCCCGTGATTTAAATCGAAATTATTTCTCCTCCCTTACTTTTATTAGTTTCTTGTTGCCGCAATCAAAATTTAGAAGCATTACAAAACAATTTTTGGATATCACAATCTGGTAAATGTTTCATACGAACGACAGATCACCTTAAAAGGTACACAAGAATATCTTTTTGATGTCGAGAGGCCATTTCTCTAATTTTTATGCATAACATTTATTATTTTAATGAGTCACTGACTGTATCTAGTAGGGAAAACTACCCCATTTAGACGATAAACCCCATAAGTTTGCCTTTATCTTAACCTCATGTACGTTGACCATTAACGACTCCACGGGAAAACCAAATATTTCGCTCTAGTTCCACCAAATATTTCGATCTAGTTCAGAAAAGAACGCCAAAATGGCTCATGAAGAACTCTTCAGATATGAGAACCATTTTTTGCTCGACCCCTTGAAAATACCCAACCCCATTTTGGCTCAAGATATACTTGTTAGACAGAAGTCTGTAGGAATAGTTATGTAGGAAATATATTAGTTAGGAAAATCTACTAGTAGTTTTGGTAGATGAAGGCGAAAGTGAAGTAGAAGAGAAACGCAAACCAGGATGTTTGCAAGGCGACACTCGAAAACGCAGAAAGGGACATAACAAAAATCGATGAGGCAAACTGTTAGAAATAAACTCTGACCCGAACAATGAATAACAAGTGGGTGGGAACGGACTGCCCACAGTATGCCCTGATTTGTTAGATGTCGACGCCGGAAGTAGTAGGCATTGAAGATTATCCAATTATGAAGAATTAGGGTGGTCTCCAGTAGAAAAAAAGGTGGAGTCAGAAATCAGAACTGGGTCCAGAGTTCAGTTGGAACGAAAGAAAAGTTTAGTTAGGAACTCACTTCTGGATGCATAACTTGTGTCGGTTTATACTCTGTTTACTCTACGTCAATTGTGTGTGATAGGACAGTGAATTTGTGTGTTACAATAATAATTAAGAAAAGGAAACGTGGTGTTTAACTTGCCCAGAATCCTAAATGAAACCGAACTCGCAGATTATAAAACCAGCCTCCTGAGATAAGTGAAATCAAATGAAAAGGAATTAAATGAGATTAAATGAGATATAAGCGAGACATCCAGAAGAACAGAGAAGTATAAAATTATAAGATCCTTCGAGAGATTCAAACTCAACGCAGTGTAGATGAAGGATACCCCCATATAACAAAACTAAATGAGAAGGAAATATAAACCAAAACTACAAAAGAAAAAGACTTCATCACAACATAAAATACCACCACATCATACTCTACGGATGAAAAAACCACAATTTCACGACCCCTTGAAAATACCAACCCCATTTTGGCTCAAGATATACTCTATCGATGAAAAAACCACCATTTCACATACATATGAATGAGTGAAAAAATTCCAAGTACCTTAACCTAACCTAACCTAACCCACTGAGTGAAAAAATTCTAAGTCCCTTAACCTAACCTAACCTAACATACTGAGTGAAAAAATTCTTAGTCCCTTAACCTAACCTAACCCAACCCAACCCAACCCAACCCAACCCAACCTAACCTAACCTAACCCACCGAGTGAAAAAATTCTAAGTCCCTTAATAACCTAACCTAACCCAGCCCAACCCAACCTAGTGGCTCAAGATATACTGTACAGATAAAGAAAAAAAACCCATTTCACACAAATATGAATGTGAGGGAAAAAAATTCTAAGTCCCTAAACCTAACCTAACCTAACCTAACCCACGTGAAATACCCAACCCCATTTTGGCTAAAGGCATACTCTTTGGACAAAAGACCGCCATTTCACATAAATATGAATCGAGGGAAAAAAGTCCCTTAATCTAACCTAACCTAACCCACATGAGTATATAAAAAATATGAGTATGAGGAACAAATTCTAAGTCCCTTAACATGACCTAACCCACGTGAGTGAGTATATGAAAAGATATGAATATGAGTAAAATAAATTATAACTCTCTTAACCTGACTTTCTTCATGACTCACTGCCAGCTGCACAACATGTCATATCACGTGATAGTATGAATGCGAAAAGATTTCTAAACTCCATAACCCAACATAATGAAATTCTATGGAATGTTGAACAATAAAGAATGAGGGTAATAAAAACCAATTATGACCATTCACATTTTTATTACATAAACCGGTACACATTAACAAGTGTCAGAATCACCCTTTTCTCCCGAGATGCATTCAAAAACAATACCGCCACGACTCCTTTTCACCAGCTTCAAACTGCTAAACAATTTTACAATAAAAAACCACAATCTTCTAGATTCATTATCTTGTACAACTTCACGTAAAAAATCAATAGAGAGCTGGTGTCTTTGTCTAAAAAAAAAAAAAATAAATAAATAAACGAATAAAATCGTGGAGAAAAATGTAAAAAAAAAAAAAAAAAATAAGAGCCTAAATTCGGCTTTTGACTCGAAGGAAATTCGTCTCATTTTCATGACAACGGAGCTGCTTCGAAAACAGTCATTCAGGTTGATGCATATTTTCTCCTAGCTTATCATTGCTGGCGATATATTGATGCCATTCTCTCTGTCTGTCCGTCTGTCTGTCTCTCTCTCTCTCGCGGACAAATATAATCTGTAAGTGTCTGGTAATAATAACGCTGACAAACAAGCATCGTTTACTGAACAGATGTCAAACTTCCTAACATATCATTGCTGGCGATATAATATTTTCTCTCTCTCTCTCTCCCTCTCTCTCTCTCTCGCCAAGCAAGCATCGTTTACTGAACAGATGTCATACTTCCTATCATATCATTGCTGCGATATAATGGTCTCTCTCTTCGCCTCTCTCTCTCTTCTCATCTCTCTCTCTCTCTCTCTCCAGGCAAGCATCGTTTACCGAACAGATGTCAAACTCGGTCACCTGATTTTCTCTACAAGAAAAGATTAAAAAGCTCAGTACATCTGCTTTGCAATCTTGAGCAAGAACATCTACAAAATAACAGCACCGACAACAACTGTTTTGTCTAAATTGCAAAGTAAATTTTCCTTCGCAACGGCAATTCACAACTAGCTGTATTTTGAGAGAGAGAGAGAGAGAGAGAAGAGATGAGAGAGAGAAGAGAGAGAGAGAGACGACTATAACAACATTTGAAGTACATCAGCGTACCAAAATCGTTCAGTGAAAGACCTATGATATCACACTCATACAATGAGTAGAGATATACGTAAATAAAAAGAAATAAATAAGAAATAAATATATACACAAGGTTAACCCCAGAAGAAAATATTGTGTTGTTGCACACGTCATCATAACATTACAAAGAGAATCCCTGACTTGAAGTTATGTCAAGGAAGTTGATATACTGGAGACAAATGATAAATTTCCGTTTTTTTTTCTCGAACATATAAGGATTCAGGCGGAAATTTTATTTCCACGATATGTTAAAAAAATCCAAACTTCGAAAGGAAAGGCATAAAAACACACGTACGTGAATTATCCTCACGGATCACACCTATTTTACTACGCCTTCGTGCAATCGATGAACGAGACCTCGGGGGATTCAATGAATTATATTATAGGCAGGCACTAGGAGAGGGGGACCCTTCCAGCTATTTGAGCGCTAATATCCACGGAAAGAGGGAGCTGGCATGGCTGGACATCAAGACGAAGTGATCCAGGAAACAAAGAGACGAAAGACGAGGAGGATTCCAAAGTGAGACTTAGGAAAAAATAGACAGCTGTCACGAAGGAGGAATAGTTGGAGAAGTTGAAGCAAGAAAGGAAGAACTAATAGATATAAAGAATAGCTGAGGGAAAGACACAGAGTACGGAAGCTGCTCGAAGTGCGCAGAGAAATGGAGCCCCCAGAAGATATTATCATTAAGAAGA
>NC_061106.1:20677677-20680177 GCF_015104395.2 Macrobrachium nipponense
CAGAAATGAGGAGGGACTTTTAAGAAAATAATGATCACAGTAAGTGCGAAAGTATTTTATATCAAAATTTTAGTTTTCAAAGCTGCAAAAGGGTCGATTTGTCATTTAAACTCAAAAAACACGACAGATTCGTCGAAGCAAAGAGCTATTCCTCATAAATATAAAAAAGAATACAGAACAAAATCTTCGCATCAGAGCTTTCGTAGAAAGAAAAACTGCACGTCATGGATTAAAATATAAAAAGGGGGGGCGGGGGGGGGGGGGGGGGGGGGGGGGGGGGGGGGTGGGGGGGGGGGGGCGGGGGGGGGGGGGGGAGGGGGGGGGAGGGGGGGGCGGGGAGGGTTGTGGGGAGATGAGGATGCTATTGACAACGAAAAAGTCAGGCAGCAATGGAGTAGCAAAAATACATCGTGAGAAATCAGCATTTATAAAAGAAATCCTCTCACTAAACAAGGTCGAACATTTTCTCTCTAAAACTTGGTCATTCATTCTTATCTTATCAGTCAGAAGCTATATTGAATACTAAAGACTTTCCAATTGAAAAAAAAGGGGAAAAAAAAAAGGTCGGGGGGGGGGGGGGGGGGGGGGGGGGTGGGGGGGGGGGGGGGGGGGGGGGGGGGGGGGGGGGGGGGGGGGGGGGGGGGAGGGGGGGGGGGGGGGGGGTGGGGGGGGGGGGGGTGGGGGGGGGGGGGGGGGGGGCGGGGTTTGGAAATCCTCAGCTGGATTCCTTCTACAACACGAAAAGGTGACTGCGGACAAGTTTGGAATATCGACAAATATCACCCGTATCATTTTTAGGTTTCTGTAAAAGTAAACTATTGTGCCGGCTTTGTCTGTCTGCCCGTCCGTCCGTCCTCAGAACTAAAAAACTACTGAGGCTAGAGTGCTGCAAATTGGTATTTTGATCATCCACCCTCCAGCAATCAAACATACCAAATTGCAACCCTCTATGCCCAGTAGTTTTTTCATCTTATTTAAGGTTAAAGTTACCCATGGATCGTGCATCTGGCAGAGCTTTCCGGAGCCATGGGACACACCACAACCCACCGCATCTAGTGAGCAACTGGAGAGTGCCGGTCATAGTTCTTGGTTTTATATAGCATTATACGTTGTAAAGAAAACTCGATTGCGCCGAAGAAACTTCGGTGCATTTTTTTTTTTTACTTTTTTTCCCCCCACGCCGGAGAGAAGTTCGATCTCTAAATTCCTTGCGAGTGGAAAGTCCGTTAACAAAAGAGAAACGGAGATGATGCCGCGTCCGCATTTGCCTTCGCAGAGCATTGTAAATTTTGATCGCGCGCTCCCTTGGGAAATAAAATAGTGATTGGACTATGAATAACTTAACAATGGCCTCTGATGTGCAGCTCTGTATATGCACGTTGTATGTGCGTGGGTGTCTGTTTTTGTTTCTATGTCTTTGTACGGAATGATGCACCGATGAATATGCATGGCAAACTATACACTAAAAACCATCAGATGGAAACAAATCTCGGAGTATATGAATGTAACTTGGATATGTCCTTTCCTTGCTGGCACAGACTGTTTATAAGAAAGATTTCGACGTAGAACTACCGAGCAAAAAGAATCACTGGTTAGCCCAATCGTCAACATCTGTCGGTAATCTCCAGATAATTGAAAGCGAACTCGCTAGGTCATTGTTGCGATATGCTTACTGGGGTCTCATCTCCTATCTTTAGTTTCCTGAAAACAAAACTATTGTGCCGGATTTGTCTGTCAGTCCGCCCTCTGATCTAAAATTCTACTGAAGCTAGACGGCTACAAATTGGTACGTTGATCATCCACCCTCCAATCATCAAACATAAACTGCAGCCCTCTAACCTCAGTAGCTTTTATTTTATTTAAGGTTAAAGATAGTCATAATCGTGCTTCTACAGCATTATACCGAGACCACCTAAAGATAGATCTATTTTCGGTTCCCTTGATTATGCGCTGTACAGAAAACTCGATTGCGCCAAGAAACTTCGGCGCAAATTTTACTTGTTTGTTCCGTTTAAACGTAAGATGTTACAGAAATTCTTTGTTGTCTGATACATTAACCATGTATCTTTTATGCGTGAGTAATCGGAGAAGAAAAGGGGTGGAAAGCTCATTGGCGGTGGAAGCAAGGAACGTTTTTTAACTTTAGTCGAATTCGTAACAATTCTCCATTGTATTATTTATATATATATATATATATATATATATATATATATATATATATACATATGTAGATTTTTGGCATTATGCCAAACACTGGGGCAACTAAAGCCATTCAGCACAAACGGAAATTGACAGTAAAAGGTTTGAAAGGTGTTACAGGAGGAAAACCTCGCAGTTGCACTATGAAACAATTGTTAGGAGAGGGTGGGAAGTAAGACGGAAGAAAGAGACTATGAACAGAGGTACAGTAAAAGGAATGAAAGAAGTTGCAGCTAGGGGCCGAAGGGACGCTGCAAAGATCCTTAAGTAATGCTTACATTGCAACGGATGAGGTGCACTG
>NC_061106.1:20685177-20694380 GCF_015104395.2 Macrobrachium nipponense
CCCAAAATGGCTCATGAAGAACTCTTTGGATATGAGAACCATAGTTTCGCTCGACCCCTTGAAAATACCCAACCCCATTTTGGCTCAAGATATACTTGTTAGACAGAAGTGTGTAGGAATAGTTATGTAGGAAATATATTAGTTAGGAAAATCTACTAGTAGAGTTTTGGTAGATGAAGGCGAAAGTGAAGTAGAAGAGAAACGCAAACCAGGATGTTTGCAAGGCGACACTCGAAAACGCAGAAAGGGACATAACAAAAAACTGTTAGAAATAAACTCTGACCCGAACAATGAATAACAAGTGGGTGGGAAACGGACGCCCACAGTACACCCAGATTTGTTAAGATGTCGTCGCCGGATCGGTTAGTAGGCGTTGAAGATTATCCAATTATGAAGAATTAGGGTGGTCTCCAGTAGAAAAAAAGGTGGAGTCAGAAATCATATCTGGGTCCAGAGTTCAGTTGGAACGAAATAAAAGTTTAGTTAGGAACTCACTTCTGGATGCATAACTTGTGTCTGTTTATACTCCGTTTACTCTGTGTCAATTATGTGTGATAGGACAGTGAATTTGTGTGTTACAATAATAATTAAGAAAAGGAAACGGGATGTTTAACTTGCGCAGAATCCTAAATGAAACCGAACTCGCAGATTATAAAACCAGCCTCCTGAGATAAGTGAAATCAAATGAAAAGGAACTAAATGAGATTAAATGAGATATAAGCGAGACATACAAAAGTTTTTTTAAAAATTTCGCGGAAAAATACTTTTAGGCCTACCAGCCGAAAACTCTTGAATCACGCGCCCTTGGGGGATGCTGGGAGTTCACGGATCAAGGTGTTTTTTTTGTTTACAATCGTTACGCAGGCGCGCAAGCGCGAATTTCTTTCTTGCCGCACTAAAAAGTATCTGTGACACATCTCGGAAATTATTTCGTCACTTTGACATAATTTTTGTACCATTTTAAATTAGGCGTTACATGGAGTATTATATATGAAAATGTGCGCATTTTTTATGTAGAATACAACAAAAAATACTCATGATTGTAGCTTTTATCAGTTTTGAGATATTTTCATGTAAATAACAATAAGTGCCAAAATTTCAACCATCGGTTCAAATTTCACTCTTACCGAAATGGTCGAAAAAACGCAATTGTAAGCTAAAACTCTTTATATTTTAGTAATATTCAATCATTTACCTTAATTTTGCAATTAATTGGAAGTCTCTAGCACAATATTTCGATTTATGGTGAATTTATGAAAAAACGTTTTCCTTACGTCCGCGCGATAACTCTTCCGAAAAAAATCATACATACGATTGTGGTAATGTTTGCACCATTTTAAATTAGCCGTTACATAAAGTTTATATATGAAAAAGTGCGCAATTTCATGCACAAATACAACTAAAAACAACCTATGGTTGTAGCTTTTATCAATTTTGAAATACTTTCATATAAAAATGATAAGTGACAAATTTTCAAAACAAATTCGTCAACTTTGACTATACCGAAATGGTCGAAAAACGCAATTGTAAGCTAAAACGCTTATATTCTAGTAATATTCAAGCATTTACCTTCATTTTGCAACAAATTAGAAGTCTCTAGCACAATATTTCGATTTATGGTGAATTTATGAAACAAATAACATTTTCTTTACGTCCGCGCGGTAACTCTTCCGAAAAAAATCATACGTGCGATTGTGGTAATGTTTGCACCATTTTAAATTAGCCGTTACATAAAGTTTTATATAGAAAATGTGCGCAATTTCATTTAGAATACAAAAAAAAAAATAATTGAAGGTTGTAGCTTTTCTCATTTTGAAATATTTGCATATAAAATCACGACATTAAATAGAAAAAAAAACCACGTTCGGTCTACTTTGACTTTACCGAAATGGTCGAAAAACGCAATTGTAATCTAAAACTCTTACAGTCTAGTAATACTCAGTCATTTATCTTCATCTTGAAACAAATTCGAAGTCTCTAGCACAATATTTAGATTTATGTGAATTTAAAAAAAATCTTTCCTTCTCTCCTCGCGCAGATTCTCCGCCACAAATCTCCGAAATGCGTACGTACCATTCTCGGAATATTTGCTCCGTTTCATATTAGGCATTTCATAGAGTTTTATATATGAAAATGTGCGCAATTTCATGTAAAATAAAACGAAAAATATTTGAAGGTTGTAGCTTTTCTTGTTTTCGAAACAATTGCATATAAAAAATATATATATGTATAAAAACAATTCGAGACGGCGGACAACGCCAGGTATTGCCGTGATGAACTACGCACGACATTATCATATCACTGGCGAGGCTGCAACCTCCCTGACATGGCGCATTTTTTGGGGCTCCACGTTTTTTTTGGATTGATTCCTGCTGCCGACGTCAGGATGTATTGGAGGCGTAATTTTCTTTTAAGTACGCCCAATGTGCCCGGCATTATGCCCCGTGATACTTTCCTGGCGTTGGACAGATATTTCAACGCCTTCAACCGAAGGGCCATACCCCGGAATAACTCTGATCGCCTCATTTTAGTGCGCCCAGTGTTGGAATATATTCGTGAATGCTGTAAAACTCTCGTGATTCCTGGAAAGAACCTTTCTTTTAGATGAGGGGATGATGCCTTACAAAGGACGTCTAAGCATCAAAGTGTATAACCCAAGAAGCCGAAGAAATATGGCAGTGAAATTTTTTTTTATTACCGAGGCCAACACTGGCTACGTCGTGGACTTTTCGGTGTATTCCGGGGTCTTCTCCACGATGCGTGAAACTGTTTTCGGGCTTGTGGATCGTTTCCGTAACCAGGGATACCACCTGTTTATGGATAATTATTATAACTCGGTATCCCTGGCCCAGGAACTGTATGATGCAGGTGTTTCACGTCAGTGGTACCCTTCGGTTGGTGCGTGGGGCCCCAAATTCCCTCAAGAGGTACGCTACCCTCAGCAACATCTGGCAAGAGGAGAGACACAGTGGCGGCGGAAGGGAGCTGTCTTCGTCATCTGTTGGAAGGGTGTCCGACTCGTCCCCATGATTACGACGAGCCATGAACCTGTCCAAGAGGAGATCGTGCAGCGGAAGAAGACGCGTCGACAGGGCCGAGTTGTGTATGAGCAGTTTCGTGTAGAGCGCCCTACCGTCATTGGGCACTACAATAGGCACATGGGAGGAGTTGATCTCTTTGATCAACTCATCCAATATTATCCCTTCGCCAGGAGAACCAGGAGATGGACCCAAAAGCTCCTGAAATACATTCTGCAGTTGGCCCTCCAAAATGCCTACGTACTCTACTGTGGGTACTACGGTCCCGATCTACGGAGATGCCACTTACAGTTCCTCGAGGCAGCCGGGGAAGCCCTCATCAACTTTGATCCCAATGTAGATCTACCCATAGAGGAAAAGGGCAGACCTTCGGGGTGCCTACTTCGGGTCATCCTTCTGCCGCCGCCCCTGCTGCCGACGCCCCTGCTGCTGACGCCCTGCTGCCGCCGCCCCTGCTGCCGACGCCCCTGCTGCTGACGCCCCTGCTGCCGCCGCCCCTGCTGCTGACGCCCCTGCTGCCGCCGCCCCTGCTGACGCCCCCACCCGCGCCCCTTCTCGTCGGGTAGTGGACCCTCCGTGTCGGCTGATGCCAGGGGATCACACACTGGATCTCCTAGAAGGGCGCAGGCAGAAACGGTGCCGGGTGTGCCATATGAATGGCAGAAGGAGAGACACCCGGTTCTTCTTCTGTCGCACCTGCAACATAGCTCTATGCAGGTTCGGGGAGTTGTGACCGCAAATACCACAGTGCTGTCTTCTATTGGAGTGCGACTCAGCGGCGGTCAAGGGAGAGCGCACGGAACCGCGCCCTATCCCAGCGGCCAAGTAAGGGCGCGCGTCTCCTCCACCTGTACCTCGTCATGTCGAGAGGAAAAAAATGCAAGACTCTTCAATGGAGGAGGGAGAAAACAAGAATAGAACGAAGAGTCAGGATTAGGAGTGAGTATTCTGCATTTGTTTTATATTTATTTTTTTTATTTATTTTCAAGTTTTTATATCTCAGTATCTATGCATGAATACGATATTTCATTGTATGCAAAAAGAAAAGTGTCACCTGCATTCCTTTTATTTATGTATTCGTACCAGAATCGGAAAATGTAATAAATAAAGAAACACATATATATATATATATATATATATATATATATATATATATATATATATATATATATATATATATATATATATATATATATATATATATATGTATATATATATTATAGATTACATATATATATATATATATAGTATATATATATATTATCTTTATTTTTTTTTTCATGTTGGTATTTTTCGGTAAGCAAAATACATAACAGTCTAGTAATCTTCATTTATTTATCTTCATTTTGAAATAAATTTGAAGTCTCTAGAACAATATTGTGATTTATGGTGAATTTTTGAAAAAAATATCTTTCTTCCCTCCGCCGCTCGCCGCTTCGCGGCCGAAATCTCCGAAATGCGTAGATCGTATTATCCTAATATTTGCTCCTTTTCATATTAGCCGTTTTATACAGTTTCATATATCAAAATGTGCGCAAATTCATGAAGAATACAAAAAAAAATAATTAAAGGTGTAGCTTTTCTCATATCTGAAATATCTGCAATATAATTACGATAATTGGAAAAAAACTACGTATGGTCAACTTTGATGCAATCGAAATGGTCAAAAAACGCAATTGTAAGCTAAATATCTTACGGTTTAGTAATATTCATTTATTTATCTTAATTTTGAAAACAAATTTGAAGTCTCTAGAACAATATTGTGTTATTTATGGTGAATTTTTGAAAAAAATATCTTTCTTCCCTTCCCTGCCGCGCGCCGCTTCGCGGCCGAAAATCTCCAAAAGGCGTAGATCGCATTATCCTAATATTTGCTCCTTTTTCATATTAGCCGTTTTAAACAGTTTCATATATCAAAATGTGCGTAAATTCATGAAAAATACAACAAAAATAATTAAAAGGTTGTAGCCTTTTCTCATTTCTGAAATACCTGCATATAAATTACGATAAATTGGGAAAAAAAAATAGTACGGTCAAACTTTGATGCAATGGAAATGGTCAAAAAAAGTAATTGTAAGCTGAATCTCTTACGACCTAGTAATATTCATATATTTATCTTAATTTTGAAACAAATTTGAAGTCTCTAGAACAATATTGTAATTTATGGTGAATTTCTGAAAAATATCTTTCTTCCCTCCACGCGCCGCTTCGCGGCCGAAAATCTCCGAAATGCGTAGATCGCATTATCCTAATATTTTCCTTCCTTCATATTAGCCGTTTTATAGAGTTTCATATATCAAAATGTGTGCAAATTCATGAAAAATACAACAAAAAATAATTGAACGGTTGTAGCTTTTCTCATTTCTGAAATATCTGTATATAAATTACGATAATTGGAAAAAAAACTACGTACGGTCAAATTTGACGCAATCGAAGTGGTCAAAAAACGTAATTGTAAGCTAAATATCTTACGGTTTAGTAATATTCATTTATTTATCTTAATTTTGAAACAAATTTGAAGTCTCTAGAACAATATTGTGATTTATGGTGAATTTCTGAAAAAAATATCTTTCTTCCCTCCGCGCGCCGCTTCGCGGCCGAAAATCTCCGAAATGCGTAGATCGCATTATCCTAATATTTGCTCCTTTTCATATTAGCCGTTTTATACAGTTTCATATATCAAAATGTGCGCAAATTCATGAAGAATACAACAAAAAATAATTAAAGGTTGTAGCTTTTCTCATATCTGAAATATCTGCATATAAATTACGATAATTGGAAAAAAAAACTACGTACGGTCAACTTTGACGCAATCGAAATGGTCAAAAAACGTAATTGTAAGCTAAATCTCTTACGACCTAGTAATATTCATTTATTTATCTTAATTTTGAAACAAATTTGAAGTCTCTAGAACAATATTGTGATTTATGGTGAATTTCTGAAAAAAATATCTTTCTTCCCTCCGCGCACCGTTTCGCGGCCGAAAATCTCCGCAATGCGTAGATCACATTATCCTAATATTTGCTCCTTTTCATATTAGCCGATACACTTTCATATATCAAAATGTGCGTAAATTCATGAAAAATACAACAAAAAAAATAATTAAAGGTTGTAGCTTTTCTCATTTCTGAAATATCTGCATATAAATTACGATAATTGGAAAAAATACTACGTACGGTCAACTTTGACGCAATTGAAATGGTCAAAAAACGTAATTGTAAGCTAAATCTCTTACGGCGTAGTAATATTCATTTATTTATCTTCATTTTGAAACAAATTTGAAGTCTCTAGAACAATATTGTGATTTATGGTGAATTTCTGAAAAAAATATCTTTCTTCCCTCCGCGCGCCGCTTCGCGGCCGAAAATCTCCGAAATGCGTAGATCGCATTATCCTAATATTTGCTCCTTTTCATATTAGCCGTTTTATAGAGTTTCATATATCAAAATGTGCGCAAATTCATGAAGAATACAACAAAAAATAATTAAAGGTTGTAGCTGTTTCCATTTCCGAAATATGTGCATATAAAAAAAATATATATATAAAAATTTCGACATTTGGTCAACTTTAACTCGTCCGAAATGGTCAAAATCTGCAATTTTAATCTAAAACTCTTGCACATAATATTCAATCATTTGTCTTAATTTTGAAACAAATTGGAAGTCTCTAGAACAATATTGTGATTTACGGTGAATTTTTGAAAATAATATTTTTTTGCGTCCGCGCCTTACGAATTCGTACATCATTTTGTGATAATATTTTTCCGGTGTTGCTTTTATTGTTTTACAATGTATTATATATCAAAATGATTGCAATATAGTGTACAATACAACAACAAAAAGAATTAACTGGTTAGCTTTGACCGTTTTCTGCACAGCGTGATTTGAATACAATTATGTATGAATTTTTTTTTTTCGCTACCATATATCGCATTATTTACATATGATAATGATATTATTTTTCATTTCTGATGGTTGCAATCTAAACTTCAGGCAATGACAAAAAAAGGAGCCAAAAATGAACTCTTAATCTTCAAAACTACGCGCGCTGTGATTTTTGAAAAAATTATTTTTTCCACTTCCGCGCTCACTCAAACCGGGCCCGGCATACGGGAGACGTTTTGTTTTGATTTTAGGGCTTCGGCGTAAGCGGGTTAAACATAACCTAACCCACGTGAGTGAGTATATGAAAAGATATGAATATGAGTATTAAAATAAATATAACTCCCTTAACCTGACTTTCTTCGCGACTCACTGCCAGGTGCACAACATGTCATATCACGTGATAGTATGAATGCGAAAAGGTTTCTAAACTCCATAACCCAACATAATGAAATTCTATGGAATGTTGAACAATAAAGAATGAGGGTAATAAAAACCAATTATGACCATTCACATTTTTATTACATAAACCGGTACACTTTAACGAGTGTCAGATCCACCCTTTTCTCCCGAGATCCATTCAAAAACAATACCGCCACGACTCCTTTTCACCAGCCTCAAACTGCTAAACAATTTTACAATAAAAAACCACAATCTTCTAGATTCATTATCTTGTACAACTTCACGTAAAAAATCAATAGAGAGCTGGTGTCTTTGTCTAAATAATAAACCAAAAAAAATAATAAACGAATAAAATCGTGGAAAAAATGTAAAAAAAACAATAAGAGACTAAATTCGGCTTTTGAGTCGAAGGAATTCGTCTCATTTTCATGGACAAACGAAGCTGCTTCGAAACAGTCATTCAGGTTGATGCATATTTATCCTAACTTATCATCATCGCTGGCGATATATTGATCCCATTCTCTCTGTCTGTCCGTCTGTCTGTCTGTCTGTTTGTCTCTCTCTCTCTCTCGCGGACAAATATAATCTACAAGTGTCTGGTAATAATAACGCTGACAAACAAGCATCGTTTACTGAACAGATGTCAAACTTCCTAACATATCATTGCTGGTGATATAATATTTTCTCTGTCTCTCTGTCTCTGTCTCTCTCTCGCCAAGCAAGCATTGTTTACTGAACAGATGTCATACTTCCTAGCATATCATTGCTGGCGATATAATGTTCTCTCTCTCTGATCTCCTCTCTCTCTGCTCCTCTCTCGTTCTGCCTTTCCTCGCTCTCTCTCTCTCCTTCCTCTCTCTCTCTCAAGCAAGCATCGTTTACCGAACAGATGTCAAACTCGGTCACCTGATTTTCTTTACAAGGAAAGATTAAAAAGCTCAGTACATCTGCATTGCAATCTTGAGCAAGAACATCTACAAAATAACAGCACCGACAACAACTGTTTTGTCTAAATTGCAGGGTAAATTTCCCTTCGCAACGGCAATTCACAACTAGCTGTATTTTGAGAGAGAGAGAGAGAGAGAGAGAGAGAGAGAGAGACACGTATAACAACATTTGAAGTTACATCAAGCGTACCAAATCGTTCAGTGAAAGAGCTATGATATCACACTCATACAATGAGTAGAGATATAAGTAAATAAAAAGAAATAAATAAGAAATAAATATATACACATGGTTAACCCCAGAAGAAAATATTCTGTTGTTGCACACGTCATCATAACATTACAAAGAGAATCCCTGACTTGAAGTTACGTCAAGGAAGTTGATATACTGCAGACAAATGATAAATTTCCGTTTTTTTTCTCGAACATATAAGGATTCAGGCGGAAAATTTCCACGATATGTTGAAAATCCAAAACTTCGAACGGAAGAATTCCGAAAGGAAAGGCATAAAAACACACGTACGTGAATTATCCTCACGGATCACACCTATTTTACTACGCCTTCGTGCAATCGATGAACGAGACCTCGGGGGATTCAATGAATTATATTATAGGCAGGCACTAGGGAGAGGGGGACCCTTCCAGCTATTTGGGCACTAATATCCACGGAAAGAGGGAGCTGGCATGGCTGGACATCAAGACGAAGTGATCCAGGAAACAAAGAGACGAAAGACAAGGAGGATTCCAAAGTGAGACTTAGGAAAAAATAGACAGCTGTCACGAAGGAGGAATAGTTGGAGAAGTTGAAGCAAGAAAGGAAGAACGAATAGATATAAAGAATAGCTGAGGGAAAGACAGAGTTACGGAAGCTGCGGACGCATTTCGAGAGAAAATGCGCAGAGAAATTGAGCCCCCAGAAGATAATATCATTAAGAAGA
>NC_061106.1:20694880-20697380 GCF_015104395.2 Macrobrachium nipponense
CATAAAGATATAGGTGACAACTATTCAGAACTTGGTACAAAACCATATTCACAATACATGACAGACATACATTACAACAAAAATAATAACTCTAAGGCAACTGATTTTTATTTAAGTCAGTAATTAAATCTTTGAGGTCATTCTTAAACATGTTACAGATACAAGGGTCTAAATGAAAAAGGCCACGACTAACATTGAAATTACAATGAAAAGTAAGTTGTATTAAAGCAGATTCTAAAAGATTTTGTGATAAGACATCTCTTGACCTTGCAATTACTGAACTATCAACCCAATTTATTCGGTGGTTGTTTTCACTTAAATGAATGAATAATGCATTAGATTTTTGCCCAGTTTTTACAGAATATTTATGCTGGCTTAGCCTTACTTCTAGGCCTTTGCTAGACTGTCCGAGATAAAATGAGGGACAATACATACATGGAATTTTATATATTATTTTGTTGCTTTCTCTGGGGCCATTTTTTATCAACATTCCTTTTAGTGTGTTATTATAGGAAAAAACAAGGTTGACATTAAAAGCTTTTAGAAATGATTTAATGGTTTCAAATCCGTTAAAATAAGGCAAACTGAGAATGTTCTTAGAATTTTCTTTCTGCGTATTACTTACACTATAAAACTTTTTGCGGGCTTTATTATAACAAATGTCTAATACATGTGGAGGATAGCATAAATCTTTCTCTATTTTTCTTATGTATTCAATTTCTTGATCCAAATATTGTGGACTGACAATGCGCAATGCAACATTCATTAATTTAAGTGAAAACAACCACCGAATAAATTGGGATGGTAGTTCAGTAATTGCAAGGTCAAGAGATGTCATTTCACGAAATCTTTTAGAATCTGCCTTAATACAACTTACTTTTCATTGTAATTTCAATGTTAGTCGTGGCCTTTTTCATTTAGACCCTTGTATCTGTAACATGTTTAAGAATGACCTCAAAGATAAAATTACTGACTTAAATAAAAATCAGTTGCCTTAGAGTTATTATTTTTGTTGTAATGTATGGCTGTCATGTATTGTGAATATGGTTTTGTTTACCAAGTTCTGAATAGTTGTCACCTATAATCCTTTATTTGTCTGGACCCTGTATCTGAGATGATTGTCTTAAACCTTAAATTGCACCCATTCTTTATGCTTGTTTGGGAAGGTTTTTCATCTTCCAGGTGTGTCGGATTCTAGGTACTAATCTCTTTATAATCCCTATCTGTCAGTTATACGAATCTTCTTGTATTGTCTTTTCCCGTATGTATGTCAGTCTCCGCTCCGTAAAGGACTTTTAACGTCGAAAGATCTTGCGGATCCTCCTTCGTTTATTTTTCCTTCGTGGCATATATCTTTATTTATGGATTTATCACGTTCCTAACTTTCGTGATTCAGTTATACATCACATATATATATATATATATATATATATATATATATATATATATATATATATATATATATATATATATATACATATATATTTACATATATATATAATTTAGCATGGTTGTATTGCAAACCCTTTTCAGCTTCCCCCTGGTTGTTTACTGAAGTTGCATCTAAAAGCCCTTCAACAAGTGATTGGTCGCGACAGGTCAGCCAATTACTTGATACTCCAGGAATTCAAATAACTGCACTGCTCCCGTAATTCGGAGACCACTCCTCTTACTCTGTGTCTTTGTGTAGTTATTAATTTTGCAGCGACGGAATGTATTGTCCCCAACGGAAAGACAAAATCATTCTTTCGTGATGATTAAGTAAAGGCGGCGCATCGCCATTTTTTGTAGTGATCGTCGAGTCTCGACATAAAGATATAGAATGTCATGCAAATTATTTGTTTATTAATGTGCCAGTAAATTATTAATTATACAGATTGCTTGAATTATATATTTCGTTAGATTTCAAAGTTCAGGTCAGTTGAAAAGGTGCCATCATTTGCTAAAATATTTAATATGTCTTTAAAGACGACCTGTTTTGTCCATTCTTTCCTTTGCTGCTCTTGTATTTTACTCTTTTACTCCACATAATAATCATTGTTCGCTAACAGTTAGTACAAATTATTGGATCAAACACTTTTATGGGTTTTTTTTTTTTTTGTGACAGATTTGACTTCTGGAACAAAACTGATCAGCAGCCTAAGAGGAGTCTGAGGAAACGTTAATGTTCATAAAGATTCCTGAAATACCGAACTACTCATCTCTATGAAATCAAAGTAGCGAATGTCAGGTTTGCGAATTTTATATGTCCGACATGTTTCCACTCATTTCACGTGTTCCATGATTATGCCGTAGCACTTTTTGCTTCAATTATCCCTTGGCTTTTGAGCTACTCCTCACACATCATTTTATACTCATTTCCAGTACCAGTTTTGGATCAAGCTGCGCTGCGTGCCTGTTCTAGCCGGTAAAATACGCACTATCACTGCAATCGAGGTTTTTTTGTTCTTTGTGTAAAATTGGTATATGCATTATTACTCAAACAGCCATGTTTGTTAAC
>NC_061106.1:20699880-20718021 GCF_015104395.2 Macrobrachium nipponense
GTCTGTCTGTGTTGAGCTGTTTCGTGCGTAAATTCACGTCATCAGCTTAGACACTAAGGAGAAAACGACAAGTAATCTGTATGTTTTTTGTTTTGATTTTTTACGTTCGATTTCTCTCCCTTTCAAGATCGTCTTGAGAAGTAATTCCGACTACGATGTAGTAAACTGATCCTCCACGGAGAAGCTCTCTGCTGATATGTGGCGTATTAACATATTATTTCCGTTATTTACAGTCGTTTTCACAATGGATGGCATTACCCACTCCTGGCGAAGGAAGAGCAGATATTACGTTCCTCTATCTCACTAAGCCAGATAACGAGGCCTTCCAACATTTCTTCAGCAAATACTATAAGTTCATGCGGTTATCTGAGAGAGGGCTGGTCTCTACTGGATATTAACCCATGGATGCAGACATCTCTTGCTATGACACCAATGCAGAAGGTGGGTCTCTCAGACCCTTCATTCAGACTTTTCATACTGGTAATAACTAAAACGATTTAAACTAAATACTTGTTTTATTCCTGAATATTTATCATATGAAGTACATATTTAAGACAAAAATAATTAAATTCTTGTCCAAATTCAGTACATAAAATGTACTTTTTGAAAAACAATTCCACTGAAAAGATGAAAAAAATGGAAAATTTTATATTTGAAATGATATCTTGATAAGCATTCGTATTGTTACGACATTTTTATAAAAAAAAAAAAAATAAAAAATAAAAAAAAATAATATAAAAAAAAAAAATTATTTCATTCGATGAAAGATGTAAATTAATAATTAATATACCGAACTTAATACCTTACAGTGATAGCAGAGTTCTATGAAACGCTACACTAGAGGATCTACAGTTTTACGGCGCTGCATACTACACTCTAGACTTGGCATTTAGAACATACAATGTAGCTGTGCTCTCTGCAGACATGGCTTAGGCATTTCTTGCAAGTAGTTGCACTTTTACGATCTCTTCCACACTTTTGTTTGTTGAGAGGATCCCTCAGCTGGTTCGATTACCACTTCACATCTTTCCATGGAACATAATACAGCTTTTGGAAGATTGGGACTGATTCCAGTCGTTCTGACACATGTGGAATAACTAACTCTTTCACGAGTTCTTTTATAAAAAGTCGACGTTTGTGTGACTTGTTTGGGTGGAAGTCTGGATGTTGTGAAATAAAAATTATATAAGCATCTAGACAGGCAACGTCTATCATATTGTACCAAAGAAACCATTGGCCATCTTCTTGTTTGCCTTTTGCATGAATAAGTTTGGTCCATCCCATCAACCCCACATTTTGTTTCATTGTAGAAGGTAATGATAGATGGTTTTTGTTTCTTGCTATCCTTGTCAATCTCTTTATCATGATGCATAGTGCTAAGCAGTATTACATTTTTCTGAGTTTGGTTTTTTTTCTTTGGTATGTAGCTGACCATTGTGACATCATTCTTGAAACCAAATTCACTACTGTAGACTTCACGATTCTTTGCACTTTTCATGATGTTAGGAATATCGGGCTTGTTCTGGCGTAATGTACCAACCAATGACAATTTTTTTTTCCAAAAGGACCTCTGCTAGTGGTACACTAGTGAAAAAGTTGTCAGTGGTATGTTACGACCTATATTTCTAAACTGACTGCACAGCTGTAATACAATTTTTGTGCCAAGGTTTTTACAAACACCTTCCTAAGGCTGTCCTCCAGTGTAAATAATTCCATCAAACCCAAAATAACTTCTGGAATCACAGACCCAAAATATCTTTATTCCATATTTTGAAAGGAACGAGTTGCTCATCCACTGTCACGCAGTCACTAGGGATATAAGATTTTCTACAATTTACAATGAACTGGTCCCATATATATCTAAAAGCAGCTAGATGATCAGTTTGCAAACGGAATTCTCTTGTTCTTTTATCATCAAATCTCATGAAACGCCTAATTTCCTCAAATCTTTCAACGGACATTGTTGCCTTGTGAATAGGGTTAGAAATTGAAAACATCAGTTCTAATGATCCTCAAGGACGCTAAAAACAAGAATTGAAAACTCAAGTTCCAATGATCTTCAAGGATTGTTGATACTATTTTGTAAATTGCATATCTGTAAATAACGTGATTTCATATGCATTTTATAAAAAAAAAAATTGTTATATTTTATTTACAGTGTTATACCTATAATTCAACGAAAACATAATATAATCTGAAGATTATTTATTTATTAATTAATATCTAAAGTGGAAATAAACGAAAGAAAAGAGTAAAACTCTTACCGGGTCTCAGAGACCCAGTTCCTGCAAATTACGCATACACATTGAAATTATGCGCCTGTCCCAAAGACCTTAATATATTTGGTGTTCTGCACTAATCAACATATTTTATGATAAATTTTCAAGGATTACATGAAATATGAATGCTCTCACATGAATAGAATGCAGCGTTATCAAGATACGAAAAACCGTCCGGGTCCAATAGACCCATTCCTGTATCTAAGGGTTAAGGGAGAAATCGGACGTGAAAATGAATGAATTAATACAAATCAGTGTCATGACATTACATGATAAATGAAGGATTTTATGATCTTCCGTTTAAGAGAGACTGTTATTTGTTGTAATGCTAAAAAGAAATTTGAAAACGGATGTTAGCCTAACCACTGCATCGGGGTCGTGAATGAAAACATAATTGAGTCAATGATTCATGCTCCTTCATGCATATAAGCAAATGTTTCACCCTCCATATAATGCATATAAGTCAGTGTTTCACCCTCCTTTTAATACACACAAGTTAATGTTTCACGTTCCTTTTGATACAAATAAGTCAGTGTTTCACCCTACTTTTAATACACAATAAGTCAGTGTTTCACCCTCCTTTTAATACATATTGAGTCAGTGTTTCACCCTCCTTTTAATAAACATAACTATGTTTCACCATCCTTTTAATGCAAATAATTCAGTTTCACCCTCCCTTTAATACAAATAATTCAGTGTTTCACCCTCCTTTTGATACCAATAATTCAGTGTTTCATCTTCCTTTCAATAAATATAAGTCATTGTTTCATCCTCCTTTTAATACATAAAAGTCAGTGTTTCGCCCTCTTTTTGATACAAATGATTCAGTGTTTCAACCTCCCTTGAATATAAATAATTCAATGTGTCACCCTCCTTTTAATACAAATAATTCAGTGTTTCACCCTCCTTTTAATATTTATAAGACAATGTTTCACCATCCTTTTAATATAAATTGTTCAACATGTCACCCTCCTTTTAAAACAGATAATTTAAATTTCATCCTCCTTTTAGTATAAATAAATCATTGTTTCACCTTTCATTTGATTGTTCTATTTCTTAAGGTGTGAGCGTCTATTCTTCAAAAATACAAAACTGCGAAGGACCTCCAGGTAATATTCACCTTCATTATTACAGTACTGCTTCTTGCATCAGAAGTTTTCACTTCGTGGCTTCGACATTAGTTGTTTGGTATATGAATTCGATTCGTTGATTACCAAAGCCTCACGGAATGCACGAATCTTTCTATTCCACTATGTATGGTAATATCACGCATTGCAGTACTGAAAAGGTCAAACGTATTAATTCAGTAAACAACATGCTTTCTTAATAATCTTAAATTTTGATGATTTTTTTCGGTCTTGGATTGAACATCATTCTCCATAGTCTTTTCTAGATCATAATACGTACCTGTCTCATCTGGGGCAACAACAGCATCTTTTAAGAATCTAGAAAAAGCTCAATTTTTCTCTTATCCCTTGAAAAATGTCCTTGAAGCACATTACCAGATTAGGGTCCAGGACGATTTTCTGAAATTCATCGTCTTCCTTGAAGACAGAAAGTTTGGTTAACATTTTTCTATACAAACAGAGCTTATTTTCCCGATTTAGGAATTTTCTCTTGAAGAACCTTCCAAAACTTTTCAATACGGAGGGTAGTTCTTCTAAGCTACTAAAAAGAACAGCAGCTTACTCTGCCAAAAAAATATCTTGTCGAACCTGGTTCCTCCATTGGGTAGTAATACATTCCTAGACTGAGTGTGAGAATTCATCACTGACTCTGGAGGCAGTTCATTAAGAAGTTTTAAGAGCCTTCGTGCCCCCGAGTACTTTAAAGATAATGGAGGGTACTTTATATTGCCTTGACACATGGGAAAGTGCTCTCTCTCTCTCTCCTCTCTCTCTCTCTCTCTCTCTCTCTCTCTCGTGAAGTGAAGTGAAGTGAAGTGAAGTCAATGCCTGTATTTTCAGAGCTACTGACAAAATTTGTTTCAAAACGAAAATCATGATTATTATTATTATTATTATTTATTATTATTATTATTATTATTATTATTTTTTTTTTTTTTTTTTTTTTTTTTTTTTTTGCTCTATCACAGTCCTCCAATTCGACTGGGTGGTATTTATAGTGTGGGGTTCCGGGTTGCATCCTGCCTCCTTAGGAGTCCATCACTCTTCTTACTATGTGTGCCGTTTCTAGGATCACACTCTTCTGCATGAGTCCTGGAGCTACTTCAGCCTCTAGTTTTCTAGATTCCTTTTCAGGGATCTTGGGATCGTGCCTAGTGCTCCTATGATTATGGGTACGATTTCCACTGGCATATCCCATATCCTTCTTATTTCTATTTTCAGATCTTGATACTTATCCATTTTTTCCCTCTCTTTCTCTTCAACTCTGGTGTCCCATGGTATTGCGACATCAATGAGTGATACTTTCTCCTTGACTTTGTCAATCAACGTCACGTCTGGTCTGTTTGCACGTATCACCCTATCCGTTCTGATACCATAGTCCCAGAGGATCTTTGCCTGATCGTTTTCTATCACTCCCTCAGGTTGGTGCTCGTACCACTTATTACTGCAAGGTAGCTGATGTTTCTTGCACAGGCTCCAGTGGAGGGCTTTTGCCACTGAATCATGCCTCTTTTTGTACTGGTTCTGTGCAAGTGCCGGGCATTCACTTGCTATGTGGTTTATGGTTTCATTATTATTATTATTATTATTATTATTATTATTATTATTATTATTATTATTATTATTGTGTAGTGACTATTTTGTGACCGGGAAAAGTTAATCATTCCTATATTGATGTACGCGCAGCATTCTCGTAAACGAATTTGCGTTGAAACTTAAATCCGATTTTCAGCTTTTATCTTCAAAAAAGAAAAAAAAAACTGACATAATGAAAATAAAAAATTAAAAATTATACGATTTCGTGCACCTGAAATCTCGTTCCAGAAAGATCTCAGTCAAAAACCGACTACCGTCCACTTTTAGAAAGCCTTGTCCCGCGTAGCGACGTATGCATTTTTATGCGTCAGAAGCGATGCTGGCGTTCCGTGTGAAATCTTCGCTTGACGAGAATTCCATGCTATAAACACATTCATGGCAGAATGTGTAAAGGAACCACAGTTTAACCGGGAGATTTATTGTTGGTAAATGCATACCCCACATGTAAATGACATCAACATTCTTCTCAGTGATTTTGCAGAATGTGCTGACAGTTGACCACTAATAAGCTATGTTGTACGGATTTAGTGAAAGGTGTATTTTCATTCATTTCGTAGTACAGGGGAGAATGACTTCCTCGGGGCTCTGATAATAATGATCAATACATTAAATAAAGTAAAATGGGTATTCATACGTCCATTTTTCAGTGTGAGTCTGACAGACAAGACTTAGACTTGTTTCGTCCGCCCTGGGACCAGGTTTTATCACCACTGCCAGTATTCAGATTAAGGTCACCTTGTTCTGACCACCTGGTGTGTACGTGACGTCCCTAAGGTCATCAGGACTTGCCGCCTTGACCTTTCTCTTATATCTACCACTAGTTTTTTCGCTATGCGTACATTAGCACTTAAAACAAAGGAAGAAAATGTCCTTTGTTTAGCATGTTTACAAATCATGGCACGGAGAATGCCTTCTGCGCCGCCGGGTGGAGAACTGGCGATTCCTGAACATTGCTGCGACCGAATCCTATTTTGGTTTCCCAGCGGAAATAGGTTATTGTACAGTTCTTCCCTCCACTGAATGAAATCCGTTACTTAATCCTAAATTTACTGTAAAGCATCATTGCGTGAAATTTATGAGAGATATGAAGAAATTACAACCCCTCTATTCGGGACCGCTGAGACCATAATCGTCGCTCTAAATATGTCAGCTGGCAAGCTCTATAGTCTTAAAAATTAACCTTTCGATTTTATGGAGCCCTCCTCATAATCTCCCCATTATTAGACGAATAATGTAGCTGCACTTCTCTCCTTAGAACCGGGACTCTGTTACCAACCATAACATAACGTTTAACGACTGGAAAAATCCCAATATAAAGGCAGCGTGGACATAGGGTACATTTATCGTATAAAGTGGAAACGCGTTAAGTTCTGCTACAGCTTCCATACTGCTTTGTGTTGACAATTCTATTGTTAAACTGAATCAGATGAGTGTCTACTACTTACATTCGTAATCACTTTCCAGAATTCCCTTTCCTAAGGATTACCACAGCAGATAATTATCGGTATGGAGGAAATTATTAATGGTCTCTTGAATAAAACAGCTTATAAACTTCATGGTATGATTTCGACTGCTTTCTTCATTAGAAATAGAAATCATCTAGTCCATATGATTGAAGGATTCATTACAAATGCAAAATGCGTTATAGTAATGATATTTTAACAGCTGAAATTAATACATTTAACGCATAAAAACCTAAAAGAAGGGCAACTTACGAATAAATAAAATACAAATAAAAATAATCTGAATGAAGAAAATTGAACGACAGTGTGTTAGGTCACAGTACAAAACATGTACGAAAACCGAAAACACAGAGGAACCACAATTAGTATGTCACAGAGCATCCGGTTCCCTTCTAAGAGTGATCGGCAGAGCGCCAATACCTCCTCTCCACAACTTGTGAAATTCGAGTGCTTCGCAACTCTTCGAATTCCGGCCGCCGATTTTCGATGGAAAACTTTTCCAGACTGAAGCTGATGTAGGCCAGGAAAGGGCTCAGCTTCATCACACATGCGTCCTCTCTTTCACCTTTACCACGAAAACAAATATACTCAGGTTGAATCAATGTTATTTTCTGTTTTATTGGAGAAATTAGTGTCTCTTTTTTTTTCACCTTTTCCACGAAAACAAATATACTCTGGTTAAATTAATATTATGTTGTGTTATATTAGAGAAATTAATGTCCTTTTTTTTCACCTTTTTCACGAACACAAATGCACTCAGGTTGAATTAATATTATTTTGTGTTTTATTGGAGAAATTAATGTCTTTTTTGGGTGGTTTGATTGCGTATAATCTACAGAGCTACGATATATATGTCATTGACTTTGGTTCTTACTAAAGTACATTATTTTTACAAATTAATGCATAATGAGTCACAAAGCCCTTCAGGTTACATGGAGAACAATAACTGGAAAATCGCTCTAATCAACTTACGCAAATACCGGTCATGGAAATACGAAATTGCAAAGTCTTTGTCACCGTATATCAGCTTCACGTATCGTTCGCTTTGAAGAAATTCGAGACACAATTCATCAGGAGCTTCCGGGGTTGTCGGAAATAGCTGCTAGTTGTTTTGATTCTTGGAATTCAGACATTAGAATTTCCAAGATGTGGTTTTCGTCTTACAATCCAATTATGCAGGAACGAGAAATTCCCGCATAAAACGTTTCCAGCGAGACACTATCGATACCTACAACCCTGTCTGGCGCCTATAAGATGCGAATTCTCAAGAATCGGGAAATTCAGGAACCTGGAAATATGAATTTCTTCCGGTAAACCTTTTCCACTTCTAAGAGGTGGTTTCAGAAGGTATTCAACAAGTTCCATTGTTTCGGGATGAGGTTTAAAACACTCCGTAACTTTGCCTGCTACCCACAGTCGCCTGGCTACCGGGTACGTAAACATCTTCATAAAGCTAATGGTTATCAAATTAAATGGAAATCGTTTTTCTGTTTAGCTAATGAAAACCAAAGTCACTTGGTTATATCTTATCGTTTTCAGATGTAAGCTTCCAATTTCAGTGCACTTACCTTTTGAAGACATCAGCAAGGTGACGTCAGAAAGGGACTACGTATATATTATTTTCATTTTATGCCCCAGAAGACATTATATTATCTTTAAATGATATTAACTTTGTTTAAAACCATTCTCGGCTAAACAATTTTACAATAAAAAACCACAATCTTCTAGATTCATTATCTTGTACAACTTCACGTAAAAAATCAATAGAGAGCTGGTGTCTTTGTCCAAATAATAAACAAAAAAATAATAACGAATAAAATCGTGGAGAAAAATGACACAAAAAAATAAAACTAAATTCGACTTTTGAGTCGAAGGAAATTCGTTTCATTTTCATGACAACGGAGCTGCTTCGAAAACAGTCATTCAGGTTGATGCATATTTTCTCTTAGCTTATCATTGCTGGCGATATATTGATGCCATTCTCTCTCTCTCTCTCTCTCTCTCTCTCTCTCTCTCTCTCTCTCTCTCTCTCTCTCTCTCTCTCTCTCTCCAAGCAAGCAACGTTTTCCGAACGGATGTCAAACTCGGCCACCTGATTTTCTTTACAAGAAAATATATATGCATATATTTACAATATATATATATATATATATATATATATATATATATATATATATATATATATATGTAATATGTATATATATAATATATATACATATATATATATATGTATATATATATATACTATATGTATATATATATATATATATGATATATATATATAGATATAGATATAAAACCAGGATGTCCTCTAACTTCTCTTAAGCTACCACTTATACTTTATGGCTGAGATTGTCACTACAAAGTCTTAGAGCCAGATGCAGTGTATGAAGTAATTCTGATGTCCGTAGCTTAATTATTTCGGTCATCATGAAAATCATATCTTGCTCAGAACCTGCGCTGTATTATTTTAAGGTAGTGATATTGTACTTTGCTTCTCTTTAGTGAATTCTGTATCTGGTACAATCTAAGACAGCTGTTCCTGTTCTAAAGAGCTAAATCAATTGTACTGACCTTTTTAAGCATTAAAATTATTTTTTACTCTTCTAATCGCATTTTTAAGTTGTAACCGAGCGTTTGTAATAATATAGTATATTCAAAAAGGCCTTAGAATTAACACGAAAGATCTAGAACTCCGTTATTTTAATTTCCTCTGGGTAATATATTATATAGAATCCTATATATAATATGTATATATCTATATATATATATATATATAATAATATATATTAATGTATATATATATATATAGATCTCGTGTTTAGCTTTTTATCTATTTCCATTAGTGCATGCACTCTTATTTCATATTCCTTATAGCTTTAGTATTTCAAATAAATATAATTTCTATTAATTTCCCTTCTTTTTTTGAGTTTGTCTTCTTAACATAAGAGTATTCTTTTGATTTTTCCTCTTTACATTCGTTCTTTTCATATTCTCAATACCTCTTCTTTGCTACCTGTTTTGTAGCTTCACTCATCTTTGCCATTCTGTCAAGATTTGATTCTGCCATGTCCCCCTTCCTTTCTCGCGACAAACTTCTTGGAGCTCTCATCTTCTGATCTTTTGTATCTTATCTTTCCTCTTGTCCTTTGATATTCTTATAAAGTCCTTATCAGATATGTAGGGTTTACTGATAACACTAATATTGGGAAATGTTCGCTATAGCTTTAGAGTGCTTCAGAATCTGAAAAATGCTTTCCATTTGACCATTTTCTTTACTTTTCTCCATTAGGCTACAGTGGTACCTTGACCTACGAGTTTAATTCGTTCCGTGGTCGAGCTCGTAGCTCAATTTGCTCGCACATCAAATCAATTTTCCCCATTGAGAATACTTATAATACCCTTAATCCGTTCTAACCCTCAAAATGCCGCACCATATTTTTATGTTTCATGTTACTATATAAGGAAAATACATTTCTAAATAACAAATATTGTATAAAAACATAATAGAAAGAGTATTTAAAAATATAATAAGGTTTCATACACTGTAAAGGTAGTGTTCAAGTTACGATAATTCGTCTTACGATAATCCGATTTTACGAAAGACCAAATTACAATAGCCTAACTTTATCCCATCTTCTAGTTAAATAAGTTCAAAAAACAGCATAAGAGAGTGATGAATTGGATGACAACAACATCCGATTGCCTTGCATTTCAACCATCGTACGATAATAAACAATTACCGTAGTTATGTTATAAATGACGTTTTATGTTGAATAGGACAGAGATATTTTTATGTAATAATTTTTTGCTCTATAAGTATATCAGAGATCAACAGATAAATATACGTTAAATTTTAACCATGTTGCAGCTGAAGCTGAGAAAACTGTTCAAGCTGCCTATGACTTTTATCGTGCATCGGCAACAAGGATAAAACTCCCGTAAACTTTTGCCATCAAACGCAACCGTAGGTAAAATTGAGAGAAAATCTTTTTAATCAAAACTACTGGGCTTGAAAGAACACATTTTACTGTTGTTTTCACGTCGATAAAAGATAAATATCGTGAAAATAGTGGTCGGAATCACGTAATTTTCTTTACTCAATAAACATGCCGCCAACATAATCTGTTGACGAAAAAAATAATTTAGTTCAGAATCACATCGGGTCGTATTCAAGTCATATTTCGACTTAAAAACACGTCTCATATAAGTCAAGTATCTAGATATTCGTTTGTGCTTACTAGAAGCAAGAAAATTCGCTCAGAATTGAGTTAATTATGGCGAAACAAACTTGTACAGACTTTAAGATTTAATGTTTTGCAAGTTGGAAAAGCTTCAAGGGGCAAGCATGAACACTGTCCAAAATACATCGAAATAAACAGGCATCTGTCTAGGGCAGATATATACGTCTAGAATGGTCTGGCTCACGAAGTCTGATTTACTGTGTAGAGGTGTGCAAGAACAATTATAATAATAAATAGAAAAATAGCACTATACGTACTCTGTTTTTTTTTCCATCTGTCCATCCGCCTGTGGTGTTTGCATATGGAAACACTGCGCCCTGGCTTTAGATAGTTAAGTTTTGTGTAAGTTTTAGGTAAATAAGAGGATATCTGGGTGTATATTTGCAACTGAAAAGTGTTTTAATAATTTACTGTATGCGAATTATACCTTTAATATTCGAAATAGGATATTATTATAATTGTTGAATGTCAGATGAATGTAACTATCTAAAGCCCGGGACGCAGTGTTACCATTCGAAACACCACAGGCGGATGGACAGATGGAAAAAAACAGAGTATAGTTAAATAAAACATCAGGACCAAGAAAAAATATTTGGCCTCTCCAGTAGGCCAGCAAAAATTGTCGTTAGGCCGCAATTGGTGGCTCAGATACCGTGTATTTGTTTATTTATTTATTTATTTATTGTTAGTATTATTGTCATCTTAGAATTTTACTCTCGAGTCAGATCTTAGTTTCGAAAAGAAATGTCCACCAGACTAGGTAAGACAGACGAGTCTCTGGCTTATTTTCGAAGAATAAAGACTTACTTGACACAGGGTACACGTAAAAGATTGATTATGATTGTATAATTAGAATAATACTTGACACAGGGTACACTAAATAGATTGTTTATAGTTGTAAGTAGAATAATACTTACCTGGCACAGGGTATGCCAAATAGATTGCTTCTAGTTGTAATTATAATAATACTTACCTGGCACAGGTACGCCAAATAGATTGTTTGTAGTTGTAATTAGAATAATACTTACCTGATAAAGGGTATTCCAAATAAATTGCTTTTAGTTATAATTGGAAGCATACTTACCTGGTACAGGTCACACCAAAAAGATTGCTTCTAATTGTAATTAGAAGCATACTTACCTGGCACAGTTTACACCAAATAGATTGCTTCTAGTTGTAATTAGAATACTTAGCTGGCACAGGGTACGCCAAATAGATTGCTTCTAGTTGTAATTAGAATACTTACCTGGCACAGGGTACACCAAATGGATTACTTCTATTTGTAATTAGAAGCATACTTACCTGGCACAGGGTACACCAAATGGATTGCTTCTAGTTGTAATTAGAAGGATACTTACCTGGCACAGGGTACACCAAATGGATTGCTTCTAGTTGTAATTAGAATAATACTTACCTGGCACAGGGTACACCAAAAGGATTGCTTCTATTTGTAATTAGAAGCATACTTACCTGGCACAGGGTACACCAAATGGATTGCTTCTAGTTGTAATTAGAATAATACTTAACTGGCACAGGGTACACCAAATGGATTGCTTCTAGTTGTAATTAGAATAATACTTACCTGGCACAGGGTACCAAATGGAGGTTGCTTCTAGTTGTAATTAGAAGCATACTTACCTGGCACAGGTTACACCAAATGGATTGCTTCTAGTTGTAATTAGAAGGATACTTACCTGGCACAGGGTACACCAAATGGATTGCTTCTAGTTGTAATTAGAATGAATACTTACCTGGCACAGGGTACACCAAAAGAATTGCTTCTATTTGTAATTAGAAGCATACTTACCTGGCACAGGGTACACCAAATGGATTGCTTCTAGTTGTAATTAGAAGCATACTTACCTGGCACAGGGTACACCAAATGGATTGCTTCTAGTTGTAATTAGAAGCATACTTACCTGGCACAGGGTACACCAAATGGATTGCTTCTAGTTGTAATTAGAATAATACTTACCTGGCACAGGGTACACCAAATGGATTGCTTCTAGTTGTAATTAGAATAATACTTACCTGGCACAGGGTACACCAAATGGATTGCTTCTAGTTGTAATTAGAATAATACTTACCTGGCACAGGGTACACCAAATGGATTGCTATTATTTGTAATTAGAAGCATACTTACCTGGCACAGGGTACACCAAATGGATTGCTTCTAGTTGTTTAATTAGAATAATTACTTACCTGGCACAGGGTACAACCAAATGGATTGCTTCTAGTTGTAATTTAAGAATAATACTTAACTGGCACATGGTACACCAAAATGGATTGCTTCCTAGTTCTAATTAAATGAATAAATACCTTAACTGGCACAGGGTACACCAAATGGATTGCTTCTAGTTGTAATTAGAATAATACTTTAAAACTGGCACAGGGTACCCAAAACCAAAGGATGCTTCTAGTTGTAATTAGAAATAATACTTACCTTGGCATCAAGGGTTTCAGCAATGGAATTACTTCTATTTGTAATTTGAAATACTTAACCATGGCACAGGGTACACCAAATGGATTACTTCTGTGTAATATTTAAGCATAATTACTCTGGCACAAGGGTACACCAAATGGATTGCTTCTTAGTTGTAATTAGGAATAATACTTTAACTGGGCAGGGTACAACCAAATGGATTGCTTCTAGTTGTAATTAGAATAATTACTTAACCTGGCACAGGGTTAGCACCAAATGGGATTACTTTCCTTTATAATTAGAGCATACTGTACTACCAGGGTACACCAAATGGGATTGCTTCTAGTTGTAATTAGAAATAAATACTTAACCTGGGCACAGGGTACAACCAAATGGATTGCTTCTTCTAGTTGTAATTAGAATAATACTTAACCTGGCACGGTACACCAAAAATGGATTGCCTTCTATTGTAATTAGGGAATAAAATCCTAACCTTGGCACAAGGGTTACACAAAATTGGATTACTTTTATTGTAATTAGAACATACTTACCTGGCACAGGTATCACCAATAGGATTGCTTCTAGTTGTAATTGGAGAATAATACTTAACTGGAACCAGGGTACACCAAATGGATTGCTTCTAGTTGTAATTAGAATAATACGTTACCTAGGCACAGGGTACACCAAATGGATTGCAAATCTAGTTGTAATTATAACCGCATACTTACCTGGCTCACAGGGTACACCAATGGATTGCTTCTAGTTGTAATTAGAATATACTTACCTGGCACAGGGTACACCAAATGTATTGCTTCTAGTTGTAATTAGAATAATACTTACCTGGCACAGGGTACACCAAATGGATTGCTATTATTTGTAATTAGAAGCATACTTACCTGGCACAGGGTACACCAAATGGATTGCTTCTAGTTGTAATTAGAATAATACTTACCTGGCACAGGGTACACCAAATGGATTGCTTCTAGTTGTAATTAGAATAATACTTAACTGGCACATGGTACACCAAATGGATTGCTTCTAGTTCTAATTAGAATAATACTTAACTGGCACAGGGTACACCAAATGGATTGCTTCTAGTTGTAATTAGAATAATACTTAACTGGCACAGGGTACACCAAATGGATTGCTTCTAGTTGTAATTAGAATAATACTTACCTGGCACAGGTACACCAAAATGGATTACTTCTATTTGTAATTAGAAGCATACTTACCTGGCACAGGGTACACCAACAAATGGATTGCTTCTAGTTGTAATTATAAGCATACTTACCTGGCACAGTGGGTACACCAAATGGATTGCTTCTAGTTGTAAATTAGATAATTACTTACTGGCACAGGGTACACCAAATGGATTTTTGCTTCTAGTTGTAATTAGAATAATACTTACCTGGCACAGGGTACACCAAATGGATTACTTCTATTTGTAATTAGAAGCATACTTACCTGGCACAGGGTACACCAAATGGATTGCTTCTAGTTGTAATTAGAATAATACTTACCTGGCACAGGGTACACCAAATGGATTGCTTCTAGTTGTAATTAGAATAATACTTAACTGGCACAGGGTACACCAAATGGATTGCTTCTAGTTGTAATTAGAATAATACTTACCTGGCACAGGGTACACCAAATGGATTACTTCTATTTGTAATTAGAAGCATACTTACCTGGCACAGGGTTATCCAAATGATTGCTTCTATTGTAATTAGATAATACTTACCTGGGTCTGGATTGCTCTAGTTTGTATTAGAGATATATTTACTGGCGACAGGGTACCACAAATGGATTGCTTCTAAAAATATTCGAATATTACTACCTGCACTTGAGTACACACCAAATATTGCTTCTAGTTGTAATTAATACATACTTACCTGGCACGGGTACTACCAAATGGATTGCTTCTAGTTGTAATTAGAAGGATACTTACCTGGCGACGGGTACACCAAATGGATTTGCTTTCTATTGTAATTAAAGCAATACTTACCTGGCACAGGGTACAATCAAATAAAGGATTGCTTCTAGTTTGTAATTAGAAGGATACTTACCTTGGTCCAGGGTTTTTTTAACACCAAATGGATTGCTTCTAGTTGTAATTAGAAAAGCATACTTACCTGGCACAGGGCTACATTCAAAGAGATTGCTTTTAGTTATAATTAGAAGGATACGGTACCTTTTGTCAATTGTGGGACACCCAAATTGGATTGCTTCTAGTTGTAAGTAGAAGCAAACCTTACTGCACAGGGTACCACCAAATAAATTCTGCATAGTGTATTTAGAAGCATACTACCGGGCACAGGGTACACCAAATAAATTTCTTCTAGTTGTATTTAGAAGCATACTTACCTGGCACAGGGTACACCAAATAAATTTCTTCTAGTTGTATTTAGAAGCAAACTTACCTGGCACAGGGTACACCAGATAGATAGATTCTAGTTGTATTTAGAAGCAAACTTACCTGGCACAGGGTACACCAAATAAATTTCTTCTAGTTGTATTTAGAAGGCATACTTACCTGCGCACAGGGTACACAAATAAATTTCTCTAGTGGTATTAGAAGCAAAATTACCTGTCACAGTACACAGATAGATAGATTCTAGTTGTATTTAGAAGCAAACTACCTGGCACAGGGTACACCAGATAGATAGATTCTAGTTGTATTTTTAGAAGCAACTTACCTGGCACAGGGACACCAAATAAATTGCTTCTAGTTGTATTAGAAGCATACTTACCTGGCACAGGGTAAACCAAAATAGATTTGCTTCTAGTTGTAGGTTAGAAGCATACTTACCTGGCACAGGGTAAAACCAAATAGATTGCTTCTAGTAGTTGTATTTAGAAGCATACTTACCTGGCACAGGGTAAACCAAATAAATCGCTTCTAGTTGTATTTAGAAGCAAACTTACCTGGCACAGGGTAAACCAAATAAATCGCTTCTAGTTGTATTTAGAAGCATACTTACCTGGCACAGGGTACACCAGATAGATTGGATTGCTAGTTGTATTTAGAAGCCATACTTAACTGGCACAGGGTAGACCCCAAATAAATCGCCTTCTAGTTGTATTTTAGAAGCATACTACCTGGCACAGGGTACACAGATAGATTGATTCTAGTTGTATTTAGAAGCATACTTACCTGGCACAGGGTAAACCAAATAAATCGCTTCTAGTTGTATTTAGAAGCATACTTACCTGGCACAGGGTACACCAGATAGATTGATTCTAGTTGTATTTAGAAGCATACTTACTTGGCAGAGGGTACACCAAATAGATAGATTCTAGGTGTATTTAGAAGCATACTTACCTGGCAAAGGGTACACCAAATAGATTGCTTCTAGTTGTATTTAGAAGCATACTTACCTGGCACAGGGTACACCAAATAAATTGCTTCTAGTTGTATTTAGAAGCATGCTTACCTGGCACAGGGTACTCCAAATAAATTGCTGCTAGTTGTATTTAGAAGCATACTTACCTGGCACAGGGTACACCAAATAGATTGCTTCTAGTTGTATTTAGAAGCATACTTACCTGGCACAGGGTAACAACCAAATAAATTTTGCTTCTAGTTGTATTTAGAAGCATACTTACCTGGCACAGGGTACACCAAATAAATTGCTTCTAGTTGTATTTAGAAGCATACTTACCTGGCACAGGGTAAACCAAATAAATTGCTTCTAGTTGTATTTAGAAGCATACTTACCTGGCACAGGGTACACCAAATAGATTGCTTCTAGTTTTAATTAGAATAATACTTACCTGGCACAGGGTATGCCAAATATATTGTCTTTAGTTGTAATTAGAAGTATACTTATCTGGTACAGGGTACACCAAATAGATCGCTTCTATTTGTAATTAGAATAATACTTACCTGGCACAGGGCACTCCAAATAGATTGCTTCTAGTTGCAATTGGAATGATACTTACCTGGCAAAGGGTACACCAAAAAGATTGCTGCCATTTCCTTTGCTTCTTCCAGTATTACTTATTTGGTTCCTAGTTCATCAGTCTTTCTGCTATATCCTTTATCGTCTGATATCCTAAGTACTGAAGACTCCTTCTGCATCTGCAATCCAGGATTCCATCCTGTCACATCTGGTCCTCGGGTCTCCAGCTTGCTTCTGTTTGGAAAGCTTTTAGTGCTTCTGAATCTGCATCCGCCACTGTTATTGCCTAATGATTGGTTTGTTTTTCTTTCTTGGCCTGCAGGTGAATGTTAGGCCAGTGTTCCCGTTCTTCGTTGTGTCTTGTTGATGAGATTATCTTCTGGGACCTCAATTTCTCTGTGCATTTCTCTCCAATTGTGTCTGGAGCTTCCATACTTGTGTGGCTTTCCCACAGCCATTCCCTTTATATGATTAGCTCTTCCTTTTTTATTGTTGTCTACTTCTCCAACTATTCCTCTTTCGTTGCAGCTGTCTGTTTTTCCTAAGTCTCACATCTGGTCATCAGCTCAACATCTTGCTTCTCTCTGGAAAGCTTTTAGAGTTGTCGCATCGTCGTCCTCCGCCGTTATTCTTTTCTCTGAGCTTCCTTTCACCTTAGATTTCAAATCAGACGCATGCGAGCTCCGAAGCCTTCAAAGATGGCTTCTAAGGATCGCAAAGTTTGCATCTAGAGTCCTTGGATCCAATGAACCTAAGAGCATTGGGTGTACAGTTCATTTTTCAATCCATCTTTTTATCTTGAGTCTTCGCATCAGCATGTGAATTTCATTTCTTCATTCCTTTCTTCGTCGAACTTCACTGGGTGGCAGGCCAGACCTGGAGCCTCAAAGATTCTAAAACAACTTCAGGGTAAACCACTCCTCAGACTTGAGCTGAATTCTAATTATATTTCTTCTAGTCAGTTCTGCTACTTCCTGAATGCTTCCCACCCTTCAAAGAAGAGATTTCAGTATTGCCTATGACTTTTTTTTCTGTGGGGGTGGGGGGAGCGTCCTGCAGGTCATGGTTAGGCCGATGTTCGCGTTCTTCATGGTGTCTTCTTAATGAT
>NC_061106.1:20718521-20741021 GCF_015104395.2 Macrobrachium nipponense
CAGAAATGAGGAGGGAAAGTGACTTTTAAGAAAATAATGATCACAGTGAGTGCGAAAGTATTTTATATCAGAATTTTAGTTTTCAAAGCTGCAAAAGAGTCGATTTGTCATTTGAACTAAAAAACACGACAGATTCGTCGAAGCAAAGAGCTTATTCCTCATAAATATAAAAAAGAATACAGAACAAAATCTTCGCATCAGAGCTTTCGTAAGAAAGAAAAACTGCACATCATGGATTAAAATATAAAAAGGGGGGTGGGGCGGGGAGGGTTGTGGGAGATGAGGATGCCATTAGCAACGAAAAAGTCAGGCAGCAATGGAGTAGCAAAAATACATCGTGAGAAATCAGAATTTATAAAAAGAAAATCCTCTCATTAAACACAAGGTCGACATTTTCTCTCTAAAACTTGGTCATTCATTCTTATCTATCAGTCAGAAGCTATATTGTATACTAAAGACTTTCCAATTGCAAAAAAAAAAAGGGCGGGGTGGGGGTAGGGGGGGGGGGCTGGAAAACCTCAGCTGGATTCCTTCTACAACACGAAAAAGTGACTGCGGACAAGTTTGGAATATCGACAAATATCACCCGTATCATTTTTAGGTTTCTGTAAAAGTAAATTGTTGTGCCGGCTTTGTCTGTCTGCCCGTCCGTCCGTCCTCAGAACTAAAAAACTACTGAAGCTAGAGCGCTGCAAATTGGTATTTTAATCATCCACCCTCCAGCAATCAAACATACCAAATTGCAACCCTCTAGGCCCAGTAGTTTTTTCATCTTATTTAAGGTTAAAGTTACCCATGGATCGTGCATCTGGCAGAGCTTTCCGGAGCCATGGGACACACCCACACCCCACCGCATCTAGTGAGCAATTGGAGAGTGCCGGTCATAGTTCATGGTTTTATATAGCATTATACGTTGTAAAGAAAACTCGATTGCGCCGAAGAAACTTCGGTGCATTGTTTTTTTACTTTTTTTTTTCCCCACGCCGGAGAGAAGTTCGATCTCAATAAATTCCTGCGAGTGGAAAGTCCGTTAACAAAAGAGAAACGGAGATGATGCCTCGTCCGCATTTGCCTTCGCAGAGCATTGTAAATTTTGATCGCGCGCTCCCTTGGGAAATAAAATAGTGATTGGACTATGAATAACTTAACAATGGCCTCTGATGTGCAGCTCTGTATATGCACGTTGTATGTGCGTGGGTGTCTGTTTTTGTTTCTCTGTCGTTGTACGGAATGATGCACCGATGAATATGCATGGCAAACTATACACTAAAAACCATCAGATGGAAACAAATCTCGGAGTATATGAATGTAACTTGGATATGTCCTTTCCTTGCTGGCACAGACGTAGAACTACGAGCAAAAAGAATCATCTGGTTAACCCAATCGTCAACATCTGTCGGTAATCTCCAGATAATTGAAAGCGAACTTGCTAGGACATTGTTGCGATATGCTTACTGGGGTCTCATCTCCTATCTATACTTTCCTGAAAACAAAACTATTGTGCCGCAGTTTTTTTTTTTGTCTGTCAGTCCGCCCTCTGATCTAAATTCTACTAAAGCTAGACGGCTACAAATTGGTACGTGATCATCCACCCTCCATCATCACATAAACTGCAGCCCTCTAACCTCCGCAGTAGCTTTTATTTTATTTAAGGTTAAAGATCGTCATAATCGTGCTTCTCGCCGCGGATCATACAGCATTATACCAAGACCACCTAAAGATAGATCTATTTTCGGTTCCCTTGATTATGCGCTGTACAGAAAACTCGATTGCGTCAAGAAACTTAGGAGCAAATTTTGCTTGTTTCAATTTGTTCCGTTTAAACGTAAGATGTTACAGAAATTCTTTGTTGTCTGATACATTAACCTTGGATCTTTATTGCGCGAGTAATCTGGAGAAGAAAAGGGGTGGAAAGCTCATTGGCGGTGGAAGCAAGGAACGTTTTTTTAACTTTAGTCGAATTCACTTACAATTCCTCCATTGGTATTATTATATATCTTATAATTATATATAAGATATATATTATTTCCTATATAATATATATATATATATAATATAGAATATATAATAGTATATATATTTATTGATATATGTAGGATTTTTAGGCAAGTTATACAAAACACTGGGGGTAACTAAAGCCATTCAGCACTGAAACGGAAAATAGACAGTAAAAGGTTTGAAAGGTGTTACAGGAGGAAAACCTCATAGCAGTTGCACTATGAAACAATTGTTAGGGGAGGGTGGGAAGTAAGACGGAAGAAAGAGAATATGAACAGAGGTACAGTAAAAGGAATGAAAGTAGTTGCAGCTAGGGGCCGAAGGGACGCTGCTAAGATCCTTAAGTAATGCTTACATTGCACCGAATGAGGTGCACTGACGACACTAACCCTTACGGAGAATTCGCCGTTTTAGTTTCTGATTTAATCTAGCCACTTTATGCAATTTCTTATGGAAGGGAGACTTATATACATTGCAAAACACTATTTAAAATAAAATCTTTTCTGTCAACTTTCATCGGTTTTGGTTTTTCGAACTAAATTCGAAGGATGATAAAAAAATTTGATAAAAATGGAAGGGGGAATCCTAATTCAATATTATTCATTCCTCAGACCCAAGTAATATGGTTCACGAGCCCCAGGGACTGAAGAGCGCCTCACTGAAATCAAATCAAGTTTCTCCTTGATTAGAGGAAAGAGAAAAGATGGCCACACACAAACTCAATTCTGGCTCTCCGTTTACATTACAAAAAGTAATGGTTTTCAGTCGGTGATTACGTTTTCTATTAAGTTTAAGAAATCAGTCAACCAGGCTACCACTCGATCGTTCTAGGATAAAATTAGCCATTGGCATAAATCAAGTCAACGATTGATGATTTTTCATTCCTTTCGTCCCCCTTTTTTTTTCTTCGACCACAAGTAAACACTTCTTGTTGTGGCTGAAAAAACACTATCGATTCAAATATCATTAGCATAATACGTTATATCGATAAAAAAAAGCTTTCATGAACACATTTACTTTTCTAATTGATGTGCAGGACATTACACAGAGATATTCGCATCAAAACGTAGAAATCAGTGAGCACAAGCAACAATACTGACGAAACGACGACGATTAAGGTATCACATTATAAAACTTTGAGTTCACGTGAAGACCCCTATACTATATATATATATAATATATATATATATATATATATATATATATATATATATATATATATATATATATCTCATACTCTACCACAGGTGAAAGATAAGATCGGGGTGTGGGTCCCGACCGGTTTCGACTTGGAAATCAAGTCAGGATCTTACACCCCGACTCTTTTATTTTTCACCTGTGGTAAAGTGTGATAAATGAATCACGTGCTAAAGTGATATAGTATATATATATATATATATATATATATATATATATATATATATATATATATATATATATATATATATATATATATATTATATTGTATTATATATTATATAATGCTGCTTCTGACGGGAGAAGAGTTTCTCGCCCATCCTCCCTCCCACTACCCTACCTCTCACAAACTTGCATTCCTATCGATTCGCACCTCCTCGTCGAAGGAAGGAATGGCATTAGGGCAGAAGTTTCCGAAAACCGTGACACATTTTTCCCGTTCCGGGAGACGGATTTACGAGCCGTAGCGAACTTAGAAGCTTCCAGGTAACGTTATTTATGCAGAAAATTGCGGGAAACTGTTTTCCTTAATTTTCATGAATGCGGGTATTCAATCTCTCGTTCCCTCATGCGCGAGAACGAAATAGCTCCTTACCTAGGCCCGGATCTCTTCCCTACTTCGCAGTTTGCTGCTTGTTGAAATATCCTCCTCACTTACCTGCCAGAAGAAAAAAATTAGGAAACTCTCATAACACAAAGAAAAGGAAGACTGTTTATATATTTTCGTAAACGAGGGAACATCATACATTATGGTAATTACAATATCATTGGCATAATATTACTCAGAGTACCTACGATGAAGGTAGGTATGGGTTTCATAGAGAATCTACGACATAGCAAAAAAGAAAAGGCGTGGTCCTACCGCCAGCTTACTCAGGCGAGTGCTCAAATCTACGGTCAAATAGAGCATAGTTTCACCAACGAAACAACGTATTAGGATGATCTCGAATCTTCGGATATGATTAAAACTCGATGCTTTCAGAAGATGGAGTGCTAGTCTGTAGTAACTAAATGCTTCAGTTAGTCTGTTGTCACTAAAAGATACAGAGACAGATGGAAGTATACGAGAGAACTTGTACGACGAAATAACTGAAGGCGAATGTTAGCAAGAATAAGGTCGCCAAGGTGAATAAAAGCCAGATCGATGCTCCAGTAAATATTCAATATGGCTGGAGAAAGAATGGAAGAGCAGAGCTAATTTAGTTTCTTGATTTTAAGCAGTTGTTATAAAATACAATAGATGATAAGACGTGGTAACAGAAGATATGCAGCTAACAGGACATCTGCAAAACTTTCTTGAAGTTCATGGGTTAGAAGTTATTAGACTCAATCTCTTTATGGATGTGAAGTGTGGATGATGTCCAACACATGAATGATAAAAAAAATAAAAACTTCGAAAATGTAGATATGAAATGTCCGCATAATTATGAAGATGAAGACGGGTTGAAATGGTGAGAAATGCAACGAGGGAACGACGTGAGAAAAAGATGAATATATAAGAGGAAATGAAGGACAACAAGACAGTGAAAATGATTTATAATTCGAAGAAGACAGGAGGGACTTGAGAGAGAGAGAGAGAGAGACGAGAGAGAGAGAGAGAGAGTTAAAAATGCTGGCACGGAAAACCTTGCTAGCCATGAAATGCGCGAGGCTGTAATTAGGAGACTGATGACAGCAGTAATGCGCGAAAACACCAGCAAGTAAAATAATGCAACTGAATTTGAATCTGATAATAATTTAATAAGCACCAAAGCAGTCTAGTTACTAACAGTAATGAATGCCGTTGTCATAATGATAATATCTACTTAAAAAACTACCGTAAAAGAAAACACAAAAAGTGCTTAGCCCTTTTTACTCTCATAGATTTACTTTCAGTTACCGAAGATTTACTAACTCATTACTTTGCAAAACAACTAATATCGCGAGGGAAAAGGCGAGCCTGCAACGTGTTGCTGTAAGCCAACTATATTGACATATTCCATTCATTTCGTATGCTTTGTTGCGAGGCTTACTCCCTTCGCCCTGACTTGCATATTCTCTTTCTATGCCCTTTTACATGCACCGAGTCACCGGTGGGGGTAGGGCGGGGGGGGACGGGGGTGGGAGGGTTATGGGTTGGCAGGGGAGCATACATATTATGCGCCAACATGCTATTTTAGTGCTTAACGAGGAAAACTATGAAGGAAGCGAAAGGTATGAACCGCAGAAGATTGAAAACCGAGCAACTCGCTGTTATTTGTGGTAGACAATGAAAATTGCATAAGGCTTCTTCCTGTGATTCAAACGTGATCCTGAACACAGAGATTTAAATATATGATTCTTGAAGGTTTTCCTATCGAACGTATGAGGTTCGACACAAAATTCCAAATCAAACTGATATATATATATATATATATATATATAATATATATATATATATATATATATATATATATATATATATGTGTGTGTGTGTGTGTGTGTGTGTGTGTGTGTGTGTGTGTGTGTGTGTGTATTTATATACATCATTATAACTCTCCTGGGTAGAGATTTTCATACCTATCCTATGAATTTTTTTATGTGGAAAAAGTCTTTTTTATCATCTCACATCTGAAGATGATGAAGGTCAATCAGAGCAATAGGTAATATCTGACACCACGAAAATAAAAAAAAAAATGAAGAACGAAGCTAAGTATTCAACATGATGAAGTGTCAAATATCTGCTCTCCATTCGGCCGAAATGAAGAACAAAATTACGTCACTTCCACTTTCCATTACAGTCCCGCTCGCATTAATTACATTTTTCTCATCTCATTTGTCACAGGAGGAGTCATCACTCATTCTCGATGAGATGAATGCCTCGATAAGGTACTCAACAGACGAACGAAGCCGAAAGTCTTAAAATTCCCTATTCTGGATCGATTCGCAAAGGTTCAAAGTCGAGAGATCCATTTCCAGACTCTTAATACTCCATATCAATCATCTCTTGGCGTTTTATCAAAGGGAAATGAGAGAAAGGAGGACCAGAAACAATAAAAATTTATTTTTATTTTACTCTAGCTGACAATCGAAGGAAAAAAACACTGATGTCCCTTCAGGTAAACTGTCAGACACGAAACATGCGAAGCTAATAGGAGTAAAAGATTTTCCAAAATCTATCCAATTTTCTGAAACATCAGACTGATAGTAAGGCACAGATATAATAATTTTGACAATTTTCAAATCCGCAACGTCAATGATGCCAGCAAAGATACGTTTTACCAGGTTCAATGTTTTTTTTCCCTCAAGACTCATCTTAAATCATAAAGGTTTAGCCGTCAGCTCCGTAGCGCAAAAATTATTCGATGACAAAATGTTGGCATTTTGATATAAGACAGAGCCATGAACGAGGTATTGCTAAAACATCCAAATGTCCCTAAAAGCAACAATTACCAGTTATGTTAAGACAGCTGAATATTAGATGGGTCTCTGAGACAGCTGAATGAAACCGACCTCCAAGATCCTTTCATTTGCCAAGGAACTAGCAACTCGATCACAGAATGGACGTACCTCCAGCGCTTTCAAATGCTAAATTCTGAAAGAAAAGGACGCTCTCAACTCCACAAAAATGTGACAAATACCTTATGCAGGACGAATGAATAAAAGATTTTGAGCTCGGTAGCAAAGAGGAAGAAAGAGAAGAAGAAAGTGGTAACTAAGGCCAAGATGCAACTTGCATGGAGACCCCCGTGATTTAAATCGAAATTATTTCTCTTCCCTTACTTTTATTAGTTTCTTGTTGCCGCAATCAAAATTTAGAAGCATTACAAAACAATTTTTGGATATCACAATCTGGTAAATGTTTCGTACGAACGACAGATCACCTTAAAAGGTACACAAGAATATCTTTTTGATGTCGAGAGGCCATTTCTCTAATTTTTATGCATAACATTTATTATTTTAATGAGTCACTGACTGTATCTAGTAGGGAAAACTACCCCATTTAGACGATAAACCCATAAGCTTTGCCTTTATCTTAACCTCATGTACGTTGACCATTAACGACTCCACGGGAAAACCAAATATTTCGCTCTAGTTCCACCAAATATTTCGATCTAGTTCAGAAAAGAACGCCAAAATGGCTCATGAAGAAACTCTTTCAGATATGAGAACCATTTTTCGCTCGACCCCCTGAAAATACCAACCCCATTTTGCTCAAGATATACTTGTTAGACAGAAGTCTGTAGGAATAGTTATGTAGGAAATATATTAGTTAGGAAAATCTACTAGTAGAGTTTTGGTAGATGAAGGCGAAAGTGAAGTAGAAGAGAAACGCAAACCAGGATGTTTGCAAGGCGACACTCGAAAACGCAGAAAGGGACATAACAAAAAATCGATGAGGCAAACTGTTAGAAATAAAACTCTGAAACCCGAACAATGAATAACAAGGGGGTGGGAACAGACCGCCCACAGTACACTCAGATTTGTTAGAGTCGTCGCCGAAGTAGTAGGCGTTGAAGATTATCCAATTATGAAGAATTAGGGTGGTCTCCAGTAGAAAAAAAGGTGGAGTCAGAAATCAGAACTGGGTCCAGAGTTCAGTTGGAACGAAAGAAAAGTTTAGTTAGGAACTCACTTCTGGATGCATAACTTGTGTCAGTTTATACTCCGTTTACTCTGTGTCATTTATGTGTGATAGGACAGTGAATTTGTGTTACAATAATAATTAAGGAAAGGAAACGTGCTGTTTAACTTGCGCAGAATCCTAAATGAAACCGAACTCGCAGATTATAAAACCAGCCTCCTGAGATAAGTGAAATCAAATGAAAAGGAACTAAAGAGATTAAATGAGATATAAGCGAGACATCCAGAAAAAAACAGAGAAGTATAAAATTATAAGATCCTACGAGAGATTCAAACTCAACACAGTGTAGATGAAGGATACCCCCATATAACAAAACTAAAAGAGAAGCAAATACAAACCAAAACTACAAAAGAAGAAGACTTCATCACAACATAAAATACCGCCACACATACTCTACGGATGAAAAAACCACAATTTCATGACCCCTTGAAAATACCAACCCATTTTGGCTCAAGATATGCTCTATGGATGTAAAAAACCACCATTTCACATATATATGAATGAGTGAAAAAATTCCAAGTACCTTAACCCTTAAACGCCGACTGGAAGTATTTTACGTCGACATTTTTTGTCTCTCGGGTGCCGACTGGACGTATTTTACGTCGACATACAAAAGTTTTTTTAAAAATTCGCGGAAAAATACTTTTAGGCCTACCAGCCGAAAACTCTTGAATCACACGCCTTGGGGGATGCTGGGAGTTCACGGATCAAGGTGTTTGTTTTGTTTACAATCGTTACGCAGGCGCGCAAGCGCGAATTTCTTTCTTGCCGCACTAAAAGTATCTGTGACACATCTCGGAAATTATTTCGTCACTTTTGACATAATTTTTGTACCATTTTAAATTAGCCGTTACATGGAGTATTATATATGAAAATGTGCGCATTTTTATGTAGAATACAACAGAAAACTACTCATGATTGTAGCTTTTATCAGTTTTGAGATATTTTCATATAAATAACAATAAGTGCCAAAATTTCAACCATCGGTCAAATTTGACTCTACCGAAATGGTCGAAAAACGCAATTGTAAGCTAAAACTCTTATATTTTTAGTAATATTCAATCATTTCCTTAATTTTGCAACTATTGGAAGTCTCTAGCACAATATTTCGATTTATGGTGAATTTATGAAAAAACTTTTTCCTTACGTCCGCGCGGTACTCTTCCGAAAAAAATCATACATACGATTGTGGTAATGTTTGCACCATTTTAAATTAGCCGTTACATAAAGTTTTATATATGAAAATGTGCGCAATTTCATGCAAAATACAACTAAAAACAACCCATGGTTGTAGCTTTTATCAATTTTGAAATACTTTCATATAAAAAAATGATAAGTGACAAATTTTCAACCTTCGGGTCAACTTTGACTCTACCGAAATGGTCCGAAAAAACGCAATTGTAAGATAAACGCTTATATTCTAGTAATATTCAAGCATTTACCTTCATTTTGCAACAAATTGGAAGTCTCTAGCACAATATTTCGATTTATGGTGAATTTATGAAAAAAATAACATTTACTTTTACGTCCTCGTCTGCGGTAACTCTTCCGAAAAAATCATACGTGCGATTGTGGTAATGTTTGCACCATTTTAAATTAGCCGTTACATAAAAGTTTATATATGAAAATGTGCGCAATTTCAGTTTAGAATACAACAAAAAATAATTGAAGGTTGTAGCTTTTCTCATTTTTGAAATATTTGCATATAAATCACGATATAGAAGAAAAACCACGTTCGGTCAACTTTGACTCTACCAAAATGGTCGAAAAACGCAATTGTAAGCTAAAACTCTTACAGTCTAGTAATATTCAGTCATTTATCTTCATCTTGAAACAAATTCGAAGTCTCTAGCACAATATTTAGATTTTGTGGTGAATTTAAAAAAAATCTTTCCTTCCCGCCCTCCCGCGCTGCGGATTCTCCGCCACAAATCTCCGAAATGCGTACGTACCATTCTCGGAATATTTGCTCCGTTTCATATTAGGCATTTCATAGAGTTTTATATATGAAAAGGTGCGCAATTTCATGTAAAATAAAACGAAAAATATTTGAAGGTTGTAGCTTTTCTTATTTCCGAAATAATTGCATATAAAAAATATTATATATATAAAAATTCGACATTCGGTCAAATTAACTCGTCAGATATGGTCGAAAACTGCAATTGTAAGCTAATACTCTTACAGTATAGTAATATTCAATCATTTGTCTTCATGTTGAAAGAAATTGGAAGTCTCTAGGACAATATTTAGATTTATGGTTTGAGGTGAATTTTTGAAAAAAATATTTGTTTACGTCCGCGCGTTCCGAATTCATGCATTATTTTGTGATAATATTTTCTCTGTGTTGCTTTTATCGTTTTACAATGTGTTATATACCAAAATGATTGCAATTTAGTGTTCATTACAACGAAAAAAAAGTAACTTGTTACCTTTGTTAAACCGTTTTGCTTAATGCACCAGCGCGATTTGGAATACAAGTTATATATGGGAAATTTCGTTTCGTTTTTCGCGCTATACATTATCGGATTATTTATATATAGATAATCGATAATTTTTTTTCATTTCTGATGGTTTTGCAATACTAAACTTCAGGCAATGACAAAAAAGGAGCCAAAATGAACTCTTATCTTGAAAACTAAGCGCGCTGTGATTTTTTGAAAAAAATATTTTTTACGCTCCGCGCTCACTCTGAAACACCTCCGGCGTAAGAGGGTTAACCTAACCTAACCTAATCCCACTGAGTGAGAAAATTCTAGTCACTTAACCTACCTATAACCCAACCTAACTTAAAATACTGAGTGAAAAAATTCTTAGTCCCTTAAACCTAACCTAAGCCAACAACCAACCCAACCTAACCTAACCTAAACCACCGAGTGAAAAAATTCAAGTCCTTAACCTAACCTAACCTAACTCCCACGTGAAATACCCAACCCCATTTTGGCTCAAGATATACTCTTTGGACAAAAGACCGCCATTTCACATAAATATGAATGAGGGAAAAAAGTCCCTTAATCTAACCTAACCTAACCCACATGAGTATTTGAAAATATGAATATGAGGAACAAATTCTAAGTCCCTTAACATAACCTAACCCACGTGAGTGAGTATATGAAAAGATATGAATATGAGTAAAATAAATTATAACTCCCTTAACCTGACTTTCTTCATTCGACTCACTGCCAGGTGCACAACATGACATATCACGTGATAGTATGAATGCGAAAAGGTTTACAAAACTCCATAACCCAACATAATGAAATTCTATGGAATGTTGAACAATAAAGAATGAGGGTAATAAAAACCAATTATGACCATTCACATTTTTATTACATAAACCGGTACACATTAACAAGTGTCAGATTCACCCTTTTCTCCCGAGATCCATTCAAAAACAATACCGCCACGACTCCTTATCACCAGCCTCAAACTGCTAAACAATTTTACAATAAAAAACCACAATCTTCTAGAAATTCATTATCTTGTACAACCTCACGTTAAAAAATTCAAGAGAGCTGGTGTCTTTGCCTGAATAATAAACAAAAAAAAAAAAAAAATAAACGATAAAATCGTGGAAAAAATGTAAAAAAAACAATAAGAGACTAAATTCGGCTTTTGAGTCGAAGGAAATTCGTCTCATTTTCATGACAACGAAGCTGCTTCGAAAACAGTCATTCAGGTTGATGCATATTTTCTCCTAACTTATCATCATCGCTGGCGATATATTGATCCAATTCTCTCGTCTGTCCGTCTGTCTGTCTGTCTGTTTGTGTCTCTCTCTCTCGCGGACAAATATAATCTACAAGTGTCTGGTAATAATAACGCTGACAAACAAGCATCGTTTACTGAACAGATGTCAAACTTCCTAACATATCATTGCTGTGATATAATATTTTCTCTGTCTCTCTGTCTCTGTCTCTGTCTCTGTCGCTGTCTCGCCAAGCAAGCATTGTTTACTGAACAGATGTCATACTTCCTAGCATATCATTGCTGGCGATATAATGTTCTCTCTCTCTCTCTCTCTCTCTCTCTCTCTCTCTCTCTCTCTCTCTCTCTCTCTCTCTCTCTCTCTCTCTCTCTCCAGGCAAGCATCGTTTACCGAGCATATGTGAAACTCGGCCACCTGATTTTCTTTACAAGAAAAGATTAAAAAGCTCAGTACATCTGCATTGCAATCTTGAGCAAGAAAATCTACAAAATAACAACACCGACTACAACTGTTTTGTCTAAATTGCAAGGTAAATTTTCCTTCGCAACGGAAATCCACAACTAGCTGTATTTTGAGAGAGAGAGAGAGAGAGAGAGAGAGAGAGAGAGAGAGAGAGAGAGAGACGTATAACAACATTTGAAGTTACATCAAGCGTACCAAATCGTTCAGTGAAAGACCTATGATATCACACTCATACAATGAGTAGAGATATAAGTAAATAAAAAGAAATGAATAAGAAATAAATATATACACAAGGTTAACCACAGAAGAAAATATTCTGTTGTTGCACACCGTCATCATAACATTACAAAGAGAATCCCTGACTAGAAGTTATGTCAAGGAAGTTGATATACTGGAGACAAATGATAAATTTCCGTTTTTTTTTTTTCTCGAACATATAAGGATTCAGGCGGAAATTTCCACGATATGTTGAAAATCCAAAACTTCGAACGGAAGAATTTCGAAAGGAAAGGCATAAAAACACAAGTACGTGAATTATCCTCACGGATCACGCCTATTTTACTAAGACTTCGTGCAATCGATGAACGAGACCTCGGGGGATTCAATGAATTGTAATATAGGCAGGCACTAGGAGAGGGGGGACCCTTTCAGCTATTTTTAGCGCTAATATCCACGGAAAGAGGGAACTGGCATGGCTGGACATCAAGACGAAGTGATCCAGGAAACAAAGAGACGAAAGACGAGGAGGATTCCAAAGTGAGACTTAGGAAAAAATAGACAGCTGTCACGAAGGAGGAATAGTTGGAGAAGTTGAAGCAAGAAAGGAAGAACTAATAGATATAAAGAATAGCTGAGGGAAAGACAGAGTTACGGAAGCTGCGGACGCATTTCGAGAGAAATGCGCAGAGAAATTGAGCCCCCAGAAGATAATATCATTAAGAAGACACCATGAAGAACGCGAACTTCGGCCTAACCATGACCTGCAGGCACCCTCCCCCAAAAAAAACAGTCATCGGAAATACTGAAATCTCTTCCTTGAAGGGTGGGAAGCATTCAGGAAGCAGCAGAACTGACTAGGAGAAATATAATTAGAATTCAGCTCAAGTCTGAGGGGTGGTTTACCCCGAAGTTGTTTTAGAATCTTTGAGGCTCCAGGTCTGGCCTGCCACCCACTGAAGTTCGACGAAGAAAGGAAGGATGAAATGAAATTCACATGCTGACGCGAAGACTCAAGATACAAAGATGGATTGAAAAATGAACTGTACACCCAACGCTGTTAGGTTCACTGGATCCAAGGACTCTAGATGCAAGCTTCGCGATTCTTAGAAGCCATCTTTGAAGGCTTCGGAGCTCGCATGTGTCTGATTTGAAATCTAAGGTGAAAGGAAGCTCAGAGAAAAGAATAACGGCGGAGGACGACGATGTGACAACCCTAAAAGCTTTCCAGAGAAAGCAAGATGGAGACCTGATGACCAGATGTGAATGGATGGAATCCTGGATTGTGGAAGACGAGGGCTGATCTCAAGTTGAGATTTAGGAAAAAACAGACAGCTGCAACGAAGGAGGAATAGTTGGAGAAGTAGACAACAATACGAAAGGAAGAGCTAATAGATATAAAGGGAATGGCTGTGGGAAAGCCACACAAGTATGGAAGCTCCAGACACAATTGGAGAGAAATGCGCAGAGAAATTGAGGTCCCAGAAGATAATCTCATCAAAAAGACACAACGAAGAACGGGAACACCGGCCTAACCATCACCTGCAGGCCAAAAAACAAACCAATCATTAGGCAATAACAGTGGCGGATGCAGATTCAGAAGCACTAAAAGCTTTCCAAACAGAAGCAAGCTGGAGACCCGAAGACCAGATGTGACCGGATGGATTCCTGGATTCCAGATGCAGGAGTCTTCAGTACTTAGGATATCAGACGATAAAGGATATAGCAGAAAGACTGATGAACTAGGAACCAAATAAGTAATACTGGAAGAAGCAAAGGAAATAGCAGCAATCTTTTTGGTGTACCCTTTGCCAGATAAGTATCATTCCAATTGCAACAAGAAGCAATGTATTTGGTGTACCCTGTGCCAGGTAACTATGCTTCTAATTACAACTAGAAGCAATCTATTTGGTGTACCCTGTACCAGGTAAGTATTCTAACTACAACTAAATACAATCTATTTGGAATACCCAGTGCCAGGTAGGTATTATTCTAATTACAACTAGAAGCGATCTATTTGGTGTACCCTGTACCAGGTAAGTATGCTTCTAATTACAATTAGAAGCAACCTATTCGGTGTACCCTGTACCAGATAAGTATTCTAACTACAACTAAAAGCAATCCATTTGGTGTACCCTGTGCCAGGTAAGTATGCTTCTAATTACAACTAGAAGCAATTTATTTGGTGTACCCTGTGCCAGGTAAGTATGCTTCTAATTACAACTAGAAGCAAGTTATTTGTGTCCCTGCCGGTAAGTATTCTTCTAATTACAACTAGAAGCAATCTATTTGGTGTACCCGTGCCAGGTAAGATGCCTCTAATACAAATTTAACTGAAGCAATCCTATTTGTGTCACCTGTGCCAGTAGTATGCTTCTAATTACAACTAGAATTCAATCCATTTGGTGTACCTTGTGCAGGTAAGTATGCTTCCCTAATACATAACTGAAACAATCCATTTGTGTGACCCTGCTGCCACCGGTAAGTATGCTTCTAAGTACAACTAGAAACAATCTTGGTGTACCCTGTGCCAGGTCATATGCTTCTAATTACAACTCAACCCAGAAGGCTTTATTTGGTGTACCCTGTCCGCCAGGTAAGTTAATATGTGCTAATTTACAAACTAGAAGCAAATTTATTTGGTGTACCCAAATGTGCAGGTTAAAGTTATGCTAATTACAACTGAAAGCAATATTTGGTGTACCCTGGCCAGGTTAAGTATGCTTCTAATTACAACTAGAAATTCAATTACTTGGTGTACCCGTGGCCGGGGAAGTATGCTTATAATTTACAACTAAAGGAACCCAAATCTTTTTGGTTTACCCTGTGCCCGGTAAGGGGGTATGCTTTATAATTATAACTAGAAGCAATCTATTTGGTTGTACCCTGTGCCAGGTAAGTATGCTTTAACTAACAAACAGAATCAAATCCATTTGGTGTACCCTGGGCCAGGTAAGTAGCTTCTAATTACAAACTAGAATCCAATCTATTTGGTTTACCCTGTGCCAGGCAGTATTGCTTCTAATACAACTAGAGCTTTATTTTTTGGTGTACCCTGTGGAAAGTAAGTCTGAACTTCTAATACACTAGAATTTCATCCTTTCGTGTACCCTGTGCAGGTAAGTATGCTTCTAATTACAACTAGAATCAATCTATTTGGTTACCTGTGCCCGAAGTAAGATGGCTTTAATTATAATTGAAAGCAATCTAAAGTATTGCCCTGTGCAGGTAAGAGCTTCGATTACAAAACTAGAATCAATCCATTTGGTGTACCTGTGCCAGGTAAGTATGCTTCTAATTACAACTAGAATCAATCTATTTGGTTTACATGTGCCAGGTAAGTATGCTTCTAATTACAACTAAAGCAATTTATTTGGTGTACCCTGTGCCAAGGGAATAGCTTCTAATTAACACTAGGAATCAAATCCATTTGGTGTACCCTGTGCCAGGTAATATGCTTTCTAATTTCCAAACTAGAATCAAAATCCATTTGGTGAAACCCTGTGCCAGGTAAGTATGCTTCTAATTACAACTAAAGCAATTTATTTGGTTGTCACCCTGTGGGGGGGGGGGGTCCCCCAGGTAAGGTATGCTTCTAATTACAACTAGAATCAATCCCATGTACCCTGTGCCAAGGTAAGATGCTTCTAATTACAACTAGAAGCAATCTATTTGTGTACCTGTGCCAGGTAGTATGCTTCTAATTACAACTAGAAGAAATTTATTTGGTGTACCCTGTGCCAGGTAAGTATGCTTCTAATTACAACTAGAAGCAATTTATTTTTTGGTGTACCCTGTGCCAGGTAAGTATGCTTCTAATTACAACTAGAATCAATCTATTTGGTTTACCCTGTGTCAGGTAAGTACTATGCTTTTACGTAATTACAACTAGAAGCAATCTATTTAGTGTACCCTGTGCCAGGTAGTATGCTTCTAATTATAACTAGAAGCAATCCATTTGATGTACCCTGTGCCAGTAAGTATGCTTCTAATTATAACTAGAAGCAATCCATTGGTTTACCTTGTGCCAGGTAAGTATGCTTCTACGTAATCACAACTAGAAGGAATTCATTTGGTGTACCCTGTGCCGTGTAAGTATGCTTCTAATTATAACTAGAAGCAATCCATTTGGTGTACACTGTGCCGGGGAAGTATGCTTCTAATTACAATAAAATCAATCTTATTTTGTGTAACCTTGTGGCCAGGTAAGTAATGCTTTCTAACGTAATTACAACTAGAAGTATTATTTGGTGTACCCTGTGCCAAGGTAAGATTCTTCTACGTAATTAAAACTAGAAGCATCCATTTGGTGTAATCTGTGCCAGGTAAGTATGCTTCTACGTAATACAACTTAGAAGCCAATTCATTTGGTGGTTAAAATTGCCAGGTAAGTATGCTTCCTACTTATTACAAATAGAAAGCAATTCATTTGGTGTACCCTGTGCCAGTAAGTATGAATTCTACTGTTAATTACAACTAGAATCATCCCTCCTTTGGTTACAAAACTGTCCAGGGGTAAGTTCTTTACTTAATTACACTAGAATGCCAATTCTATTTGGTGTCTGTGCCAGTAAGTATGCTTCTAATTACAACTAAAGCCAATCCATTTGGTGTACCCGGTGCAATAGGTAAGTATGCCCTTCTAATAACAACGAGAAGCAATTTCATTTGGTGTACCCTGTGCAGGTCAATACCCTGCTACTTACTTACAACTAGAAAGCATTCATTTGTGTACACTGTGCCAGGTAGGTATGCTTCTACTTAATTACAACTAGAATCAATCATTTGGTGTACCCTGTGCCAGGTAAGTATGACTTCTACTTAATTACAACTAGAAGCAATCTTTGGTGTACCCCTGTGCCAGGTAGTTAATGCGTCCTATACACTTAAAGCATCCCTTTGGTGTAACCCTGTGGCAAGGTAAGTATGCTTCTAATTCAACTAGAAGCATCTTTGGGTGTGTAGACTTCTGTCCAGTATAATGCTTCTACTTATTACAACTAGAAGCAATCTATTTGGTGTACCCCTTTGCAGGTAAGTATCTTCTAATTACAACAAGCAATCCATTTGGTGTACCCTGTGCCAAGGGTAAGTATGCTTCTAATACAACTAGATAATCCATTTGGTGTACCTGTGCCAGGTAAAGTATGCTTCTAGTAATTACAACTAGAAGCAATTCATTTGGTGTACCCTGTGCCAGATAAGTATGCTCTACGTAATTACAACTAGAAGCAATTTATTTGGTGTAACCCTGTGCCAGGTAAGTATGCTTCTACTTAATTACAACTAAAAGCAATCTATTTGGTGTACCCTGTGCCAGGTAAGTATGCTTCTAATTATAACAAGAAGCTATCTATTTGGTGTACCCTGTGCCAGGTAAGTATGCTTCTACGTAATTACAACTATAACCAATCTATTTAGTGTACCCTGTGCCAGGTAAGTATGCTTCTAATTATAACTAGAAGCAATCCATTTGGTGTACCCTGTGCCAGGTAAGTATGCTTCTAATTACAACTAGAAGCAATCCATTTGGTGTACCCTGTGCCAGGTAAGTATGCTTCTAATTACAACTAGAAGCAATCTATTTGGTGTACCCTGTGCCAGGTAAGTATGCTTCTAATTACAACTAGAAGCAATCCATTTGGTTTAACTTGTGCCAGGTAAGTATGCTTCTACGTAATTAAAAACAAGACGCAATATATTTGGTGTACCCTGTGCCAGGTAAGTATGCTTCTAATTACAACTAGAAGCAATCCATTTGGTGTACCCTGTGCCAGGTAAGTATGCTTCTAATTACAACTAGAAGCAATCCATTTGGTGTTCCCTTTGCCAGGTAGTATGCTTCTAATTACACTAGAAGTAATCCATTTGGTGTAACCTGTGCCAGGTAAGTATGCTTCTAATTACAACTAGAAGCAATCCATTTGGTGTACCCTGCGCCAGGTAAATATGCTTCTAATTACAACTATAAGCAATCTATTTGGTTTACCCTGTGCCAGGTAAGTATGCTTCTACGTAATTACAACTAGAAGTAATCCATTTGGTGTAACCTGTGCCAGGTAAGTATGCTTCTACTAATTACAACTAGAAGCAATCCATTTAGTGTACCCTGTGCCAGGTAAGTATCCTTCTAATTACAACTAAGCAATCATTTGGTGACCCTGTGCCAGGTAAGTATGCTTTCTAAATACAACTAGAAGCAATCTATTTGTGTACCCTGTGTCCAGGTAAGTATGCTTCTACTTAATTACAACTAGAAGCAATCCATTTGGTGTACCCTGTGCAGTAAGTATGCTTCTACGTAATTACATTAGAAGCAATCCTTTTGTGACCCTGTGCCAGGTAAGTATGCTTCTACTTAATTACAACTAGAAAGCAATCTATTTGGTGTACCTGTGCCAGTAAGTAGCTTCTACTTAATTCAACTAGAGCAATCCATTTTGGTGTACCCTGTGCAGGTAAGTATGCTTCTACGTAATTACAACTAGAAGCAATCTATTTGGTGTACCCTGTGCCAGGTAAGTATGCTTCTACGTAATTACAACTAGAAGCAATCTATTTGGTGTACCCTGTGCCAGGTAAGTATGCTTCTAATTACAACTAGAAGCAATCTATTTGGTGTACCCTGTGCCAGGTAAGTATGCTATTTAATTACAACTAGAAGCAATCTATTTGGTGTCCCTGCTAGCCAGGTAAGTATGCTTCTACTTAATTCAAAACTAGAAACAATTCATTTGGTGTACCCTGTGCCAGGTAAGTATGCTTCTACTTAATTACAACTGAAGCAATCTATTTGGTGTACCCTGTGCCAGGTAATATGCTTCTACTTAATTAGAACTAGAAGCAATCTATTTGTGTACCCTGTGCCAGGTAAGTATGCTTCTACTTAATTACAACTAGAAGCAATCTATTTGGTGTACCCTGTGCCAGGTAAGTATGCTTCTACGTAATTACAACTAGAAGCAATCTATTTGGTGTACCCTGTGCCAGGTAAGTATGCTTCTACGTAATTACAACTAGAAGCAATCCATTTGGTGTACCCTGTGCCAGGTAAGTATGCTTCTACTTAATTACAACTAGAAGCAATCTATTTGGTGTACCCTGTGCCAGGTAAGTATGCTTCTACTTAATTACAACTAGAAGCAATTTATTTGGTGTACCCTGTTGCCAGGTAAGTATGCTTCTACTTAATTACAACTAGAAGCAATTCATTTGGTGTACCCTGTGCCAGTAAGTATGCTTCTACTTAATTAAAACTAGAAGCAATCCATTTGGTGTAACCTGTGCCAGGTAAGTATGCTTCTAATTACAACTAGAAGTAATCCATTTGGTGTAACCTGTGCCAGGTAAGTATGCTTCTAATTACAACTAGAAGCAATCCATTTGGTGTACCCTGTGCCAGGTAAGTATGCTTCTAATTACAACTATAAGCAATCTATTTGGTGTACCCTGTGCCAGGTAAGTATGCTTCTAATTACAACTAGAAGCAATCTATTTGGTTTACCCTGTGCCAGGTAAGTATGCTTCTACGTAATTAAAACTAGAAGCAATCCATTTGGTTTACCCTGTGCCAGGTAAGTATGCTTCTACGTAATTACAACTAGAAGCAATCCATTTGGTTTACCCTGTGCCAGGTAAGTATGCTTCTAATTACTACTAGATATCCATTTGGTGTAACTTGTGCCGGTAAGTATGCTTCTAATTACAAACTAGAAGCAATCCTATTTGGTGTACCCTGTGCAGGTAAGTATCATTATAATTCACTAGAACTAAGCAATCTATTTGGTGTAACCTGTGTCAGGTAAGTATGTTTTTTCTAATTACAACTAGAAGCAATCTATTTGGTGTACCCTGTGCCAGGTAAGTATGCTTCTAATTACAACTAGAAGCAATCTATTTGGTATACCCTGTGTCAGGTAAGTAAGCTTCTAATTGCAACTAGAAGCAATCTATTTGGTGTACCCTGTGTCAGGTAATTATGCTTCTAATTACAACTAGAAGCAATCCATTTGGTGTACCCTGTGCCAGGTAAGTATGCTTCTAATTACAACTAGAAGCAATCCATTTGGTGTACCCTGTGCCAGGTAAGTATGCTTCTAATTACACTAGAAGCAATCTATTTTGGTGTACCCTGTGCCAGGTAAGTATGCTTCTAATTACAATTAGAAGCAATCTATTTGGTGTACCCTGTGCCAGGTAAGTATTCTTCTAATTACAACTAGAGGCAATCTATTTGGAATACCCTGTGCTAGGTAAGTTATTCTCATTACAACTAGAAGTCTAGTAGTGGATTATTCTCATTACAACTAAGAAGCATCTAACTTTGGTGTACCTGTGCCAGGTAAGTATTCTAATTACAACTAAAGCAAAGCGATTTTGGTGTAAACCTGTGCCAGGTAAGTTATGGCTTCTAATTACAAGTTAATTAGCAATTGCATTTAATGTTTGGGTGAACCTGTACCAACGGTAAGTATAAGAAGGAGTGTTTCTAATTATAACTAGAAGCAATATTTTGGAATACCCTTTACCAGGTAAGTATTATTCTATTACAACTACACAATCTATTTGGCGTATCTGTGCCAGGTAAGTATCATTATAATTACAACTAGAAGCAATCTATTTGGCATACCCTGTGCCAGGTAAGTATTATTCTACTTACAACTATAAACAATCTATTTAGTGTACCCTGTGTCAAGTATTATTCTAATTATACAATCACAAGCAATCTTCTACGTGTACCCTGTGTCAAGTAAGTCTTATTGTTCGAAAATAAGCCAGAAACTCGTCTGTCTTACCTTGTCTGGTGGACATTTCTTCTTCGAAACTAAGATCTGACTTGAGAGTAAAATTCTAAGATGGCGATAAAACTAACAATAAATAAATAAATAAATAAATACACGGTATCTGAGCTACCAATTGCTGCCTAACGACAATTTTTGTTGGCCTACTAGAGAAGCCAAATATTTTTGCTTGGTCCTGATTATTTATTTAACTAGTGCTATTTATCTATTTATTATTATAATTGTTCTTGCACACCTCTACACAGTAAATCAGACTTCGTGAGCCAGACCATTCTAGCGTATATATCTGCCCTAGACAGATGCCTGTTTATTTCGTGTATTTTGGGAAAATGATCATGCTTGCCCCTTGAAGCTTTTTTCTAACTTGCAAAACATTAAATCTTAAAGTCTGTACAAGTTTGTTTCGCCATAATTAACTCAATTCTGAGCGAATTTTCTTGTTTCTAGTAAGCATAAACGAGTATCTAGATACCTGATTTACATGAGACGTGTTTTTAAGTCGAAATATGACTTGAATACGACCCGATGCGATTGTGAACTAAATTATTTTTTTCGTCAATAGATTTTGTTGGCGGCATGTTTATTGAGTAAAGAAAATTACGTGATTCCGACCACTATTTATTTATCTTTTATCGACGTGAAAACAACAGTAAAATGTGTTCTTTCAAGCCCAGTAGTTTTGATTAAAAAGATTTTTTCTCAGTTTTACCTACGGTTGCGTTTGATGGCAAAAGTTTACGGGGAGTTTTATCCTTGTTGCCGATGCACGATAAAAGTCATTGGCAGCTTGAACAGTTTTCTCAGCTTCAGCTACAACATGGTTCAAATTTAACGTATATTTATCTGATCTCTGATATACTTATAGAGAAAAAATATTACCTAAAAATATCTCTGTCCTATTAACACACAAAACGTCATTTATAACACAACTACGGTAATGGTTTACTATCGCACGATGGTTGAAATGCAAGCCAAACGGATGTTGTTGTCATCCAATTCATCACTCTCTTTTGCTGTTTTTTGAACTTATTTAACTAGAAGATGGGATAAAGTTAGGCTATTGTAATTTGGTTTTTCGTAAAATCGGATTATCGTACGTATTTATCGTAACTTGAACACTACTTTACATTGTATGAAACCTTATTATATCTTTAAATACTCTTTCTATTATGTTTTTTATACAATATTTGTTGTTTAGAAATGTATTTTTCCTTATATAATAACATGAGACATAAAAGTATGGTGCGCATTTTGAGGTTAGAACGGAGATTAGGCATTATAAGTATTCTCAATGGGGAAAACTGATTTGACGTGCGAGCAAATTGAGCTACGAGCTCGACCACGGAACGAATTAAACTCGTAGGTCAAGGTACCACTGTAGCCTAATGGAGAAAAGTAAAGAAAATGGTCAAATGGAAAGCATTTTTCAGAGGATCTAATTTTTGCAATACGCTCTAATTCTGAAGCACTCTAAAGCTATAGCGACCATGTCCTAATATTAGTGTTATCAGTAAACC
>NC_061106.1:20746021-20806021 GCF_015104395.2 Macrobrachium nipponense
GATTACTATCAAGTTAAATTTTTTTGTTTTTTACATTAAATTTTTGTATTTAGCCCTCTGGACCTGACTAATGTAACCACCTAAGGTCTATAGTTGAAATTTATGTTATATAATATGTGCACTAACTGTTATTAACTCTCAATGCATATTTTTTTTCTCACCTATATTATTACTGTTATTACCAGTATATGATTACTAGCTTTTTATGCTACCTCAGCTATTTTGTGGATAAGTGCCGATTATTCATTTTCTTTTTTATCATGTCTCATGTATCTAGATTGTGTATGTCACTGTCTGTATTTTGTATATTCAATGTACATGGCCCTGAGCTAAAAATAAAGCATATTATTATCATTATTATTACCTATTATTATTAGCGCCCAAATAGCTGGAAGTGCCCCCCCCCCCTCCCTAGTGCCTGCCTATAATATATAGCCTTAGATTTCATAATTCATTGAATCCCCCGAGGTCGCTTCATCGATGGCAGGAAGGCATAGTAAAATAGGCGTGATCCGTGAGGATAATGCAAGTAAGTGTGATTTTATGCCTTTCCTTTCGAAATTCTTCCGTTTTTGTTTGAAGTTTTGGATTTTCAACATAACGTGGAAATTTCCGCCCTGTGTTTCTTGTATGTTCGAGAAAAAAACGGAAATTTATCATTTGTCTCCAGTATATCAACTTCCTTGACATAACTTCAAGTCAGGCGTTATCTTTGTAATGTTTATGATGACGTGTGCAACAAATGAATATTTTTCTTCTGGGGTTACCCTTGTGTGTGTATATATCTCTTATTTATTTCTTTTTATTTACTTATATCTCATTAGATACATACTCACTGTGCGAGTGTGATATCATAGGTCTTTCACTGAAAGATTTGGTAAGCTTGATGTACTTCAAATGTTGTTATACGTCTCTCTCTCTCTCTCCTCTCTCTCCTCTCTCGCTCTCTCTCTCTCTCTTTTTCTCTCAACATACAGGAGTTGTGACGATATTGTTTTTGAATGCATCTCGGGAGAAAAGGGGGAATGCTGACACTTGTTAATGTGTACCGGTTTATGTAATAAAAATATGTGAATGGTCATCATTGGTTTTTTATTACCTTCATTCTTTATTATTCAACCTTCCATAGAGTTCATTATGATGGGTTATGGAGTTAAGAAATCTTTTCGCATTCATGCTATCACGTGATATGACAGTGAGTCATGAAGAAAGTCAGGTTAAAGGAGTTGTCATTTATGTTATGTGAAATGGCGGTTTTGGTCCAAAGAGTATATCTTGAGCCAAAATGGGGTTGGGTATTTCACGTGGGTTAGGTTAGGTTAAGGGACTGAGAATTTTTTCCTCATATTCATATTTGTGTGAAATGGGTTTTTTTTTCATCCGTAGAGTATATCTCGAGCCAATTGGTTGGGTTGGTTTGGGTTGGTTGGGTTAGGTCAGGTCAAGGAACTCAGAATTTTTTCACTCAGTGGGTTGGGTTAGGTACTTGGAATTTTTTCACTCATATTCATATTTATGTGAAATGGTGGTTTTTCATTCGCAGAGTATATCTTGGGCCAAAATGGGGTTGGGTATTTTCAAAGGGTTGAGCGAAACCATGGTTCTCCTATCCGAAGAGTACTTCAAGACCCATTTTGGGGTTCTTTTCTGAACTAGGGCGAAATATTTGGTGGTTTTCCTGTGGAGTCGTTAATGGTCAACATACACGAGGTTAAGATAAAGGCAAGCTTATGGGGTTTATCGCCCGTGATCCGAATTGGGTCGGGTGTTGAGATTGAGCCGAAATGGGGTCTTTTTCCCTACTGTATCTATATAATCCAGTCAATAGAGAAACACGCTTAAGGCGTCAGAAATGACAGAGCCTTTTCATTAAGACTATTTAATTGTTTCCCTTTAAATGCATTAAAAATATTAAAATTGAGGTAACGCATTTCATCTGGTGTCTGATTCTGGAATATTCAGAGGAAGTCTTCATCTCCAGAATTTTTATCCATTAGTTGTGTGGAGGAATTTCCATTTCTCGTCTTCAGTCCTAAAAATGGCAATTAAGCTTTACAAAAAAAATCACTTATAGGAAGGAAAAATATGGCTTACGCAGATTAATGCACAGGTCTGAATCTAATTTATTGCCGGGGACATTAACTTTTCACCCTCAGTCCTGGAGGAGGAGAAGGAGAAGGAAGGAAGGAGGAAGGAAGAAGGAGAAGGAGGAAGGAGGAGGAGGAGGTTCTCTCCAGTTCTGGAGGTTCGAAAGTAGAATCATTATTTTCCCTGAAACATAAAAGATTTAACTCACTATTAACATTCAAGGCTAACTCCCATTTAAATTTTCAACTCCTTTGTTTATTTTGGGCAGCCAATCAGATTCTTTATTGAATCACTCCGAATTCTAAGTCACGGTCAATTGTCAGGATGGCTATTGGTTATGCTGAAATATCATTCGTCTTCATTACAACTAGGCGAAAAAAAAGACAAAAAAATCAGTACAGGATTTCGAAGATGAAAAAACATTCCTATGCACCATTTCATGTGCCTGCTTGCCAGAGCATTGAAGCCTTCACCACTTTTGACATATCGTTCATATAACCTAGATGATTTAGTTGGGCTACCAATAGCATTCATCCTATCATATATATCGGTCTTTATAAAATTAACCCCCCCCCCCTCTCTCTCTCTCTGTAGGGGGAGTAATGCCTGCAGTACACCTTTTTTGGTGCACAGTAGGCAATACTTGAGGATTTTTGCAGCGTCCCTTCAGCCACAAGCTGCAACCTCTTTTAAACCTTCTACTTTACTTCTGTTTAAACCGCCTTTCTACCACCTTACCATCCCACTCTCTCTCTGATTTATTTTCATCTTGTGACTGCAAGGATTTCCTCCTTGTACATCTTAAAAAAAAAAGCATATACAAAATTTAGACATAAGATTATTGTAAGGAGCTGACAGCTACCTCATGCGTCAGAACAGAGGCTTTGGAACCTCTTTAAATAACGCAGGGCAGATGCTTGCAGGCTTCCAAAGACCAGGATTGGAGGGATACTGGGGCAACCGGGGATGCATAAATGGAGTGTTGCTATTGTGCCCCGTTAAGCTCACTCCTTCGTGTAATGAATGGCCACCCCTTAAACCACTACCCTGTGAGTGAAGGCTAAACTGCTCTGAGGTTGCGGAGCTTTTGTGCCTTGTTGGAGTCCTAGCCAACTAAAAACCCCAGACGAGCTTCTGTGCCATTGATTGTGGAACTTCCAACCCGTGGGGCCTGCTGCTGTGACCATTGTGGCCATTCCATGGGGATTTTCAGGGTTGGAGGAGAAGCATTCAGGTTATAAGATTCTGGCTGTTCATGGCTGTTGGAAGTTTAGTAGTTTAAGGGATGCTGCTGTTCACTCCTGGCGAAAAATCATTTGCTTAGGGAAATTGTGTTGCTCAGTTGGGAGCTGCGACACGTTTGGGATCGTCTAACAACAGGGAGACCGTATGTTAGTGTGACAGTGATAAAAGGTATCCTGGCGATGAACTATGGACAACTGTCCATGGATAAGCAGATACGGCAACAGTGGGAGTACTCAACCACCCCCTCTTTTTTCCTTATCAACTGGTCACATTAGTAAGAATACTGAATCAGAAGCGCAGATGGAAATATTGTAAACAAGACACAGAAATGACTCAAGAAAAGTTAAATTTAAAGCACACATGTGTGAAATGCATGTAAATAAGTGGTGCGTAGACTACAAAGAGGCATGTGCATCAAAGCTAGGTAGTCTCAGTGCTGTCTTTCCTGTCAACAAGAAAAAGAGATAGCTAAATTGAGGAGGGAAGTAGAAGAATTAGCTAAGGAACTAGGCAAGAGAAGAGAAGACAGGATGGAAAATTAAATTGGAGACCTAAGAAGAGAAGTTACAAACCTTAAGAAAGAAAAACAGGAATTGAACAACGACTTAGTAGAAAACGGAGAGAGTATAGAGGAGATTAGAAAACAATTGCTAAAGACCAGAACCAGAAATGAAACAGAAACAAGTACTAGACAAGGCACAAAGAAAGAAGTTTACAAGGAAAAAAATAATGAATTCAAGAGAGCTCTTGGCAGAAGAGTGATAGCAGCCAGAACACACGACTGTCTCCCAAAAGGAATCAACACAGCGAATAGTTTGCTGTGGTCTCTGAAACAGAAGAGGAATCTATCTTAATTGGCGACTCGTTAGTAAAAGATCAGGGGTTAAATTTGTGGCCAAAAATAGAAGTAAGAGAAAAGTTAATTCTTACCCAGGTGCAGGAGCAAAGAAGATAGCCGAGGCAATGAAAAAAATCAAGATAAATAACAGAAAAAGTGTAATCATAGTGCTGGGAGGAGGAAATGACCTGTTTCTAAAAGATGGAAGAACTGGCCAGACAGAAGGTCTTATAGCCAGCCTGACGAATGTTATAGAGAACATCCGTGAGAAAACTGATAACAGCATTTTTATAGGACTTCTGCCCAGAACCAATGTAAGCCACTACTCCCTAAGCAAGGGAATAGGAATCAATGACAGACTGGAGCTAATATGCCAAGAAAAAGGTCTTAGGTTCGTAAACTTTTGGGACAGATTTATAGGGAATAGGAAAGTATATAAAAGAGATGGAACTCACTTGTATTTCGAAGGAGGAAAATTTATTGGAAACCTACTCAATGAAAACCTCATGAAGTACCCTAGTGAACAGAACATTCAAGGGAGGAAGCCAGAAAGCACCCAAAATCTGGTTAGTAATAGCACTGCAGGCAACAGTGACAGCAAGGGAAACTAATAAAGCCACCGGGGACAAAAGAGATGATAGAAAAGTCCCTCAGAGGGGGCCAGTTTAATGCACAATCTATTCGGAACAAAGTAGATCTTTTCAAAGCATTGGTAGCAAGTGGGGAATTAAACATAAAAGGTATCACAGAAACATGAATACAAGAGGCAACAAGAGACCTCGTAGGAGAATACCAGATAGCTGGATATGAATTGTTCTAAAAAGATAGACTCAATAAATAAGGTGGAAGTGTTATGTAATATGTTAGGGACCATATATGTTATATGCAAGAAGTGATTGACATCAACTTAAACAGCCTAGGGAGGAAGATAACTCTAATAAACAACAAACTCTGCATAATAATGGGGGATTTCAATGCAGCAGTACGAAGGAAAGAGACTTTTAGATTTAGTAAAAAAATGAATTCCTCCACCAATGGGTTGACAAACCTACCAGAGTAAACAACATACTAGACATCGTCCTATCAACAGAAGATAATCTAGTGTCTGACCTTTCAGTAGGTGCAAATCTATGCAAAAGCGACCATAAAATTATCTCATTTCAAATTAATGCTCAACATAAAAAAGAGAAGAAGATATTAATGAGATTAGAGATTAGACTACCATCGACAAGACCTAAAAAAGCTAAAGGAGTACGTTAAAAATCTAGAGTATAACGAGAACACAGGCATAGATAAACACTGGGAAGCCTTTCATGAGGAATACACAGAAAAACGCTCTAGATGTACACCATTATGGCAAATACTAACAAATGGCAACCCTCAGCCTAAGTGGTTCAACAGAGAAATTAAAAATACAATAAGAGAAAGAGACAGATTGCACAACTCAATGAACCCACACCTAACACCAGTAGAAGCAAGCAGGCATAAAGAACTCTGTAGATTGGTGGACAAATTAGTAAGAAATGCAAAGATAAATGAGGATAAGAGAGTTGCATCAGTCTGTAAAGAAAATCCAAAAGAATTCTTTGCACATGTTAATAGTAGGAAACCAATAAAAAATAGCATAGGTCCCTAAGGGACAATAGAGGTAACCTGGTGAACTCAGACTTGGAAAAAGCAGTTATTGAATAAGTTTTTTACTAGTGTATTCACAATTGAAGACACTACCTCAATATGAAGGGGCAGATCCACTTGACAAAATAATATTTACAGAAGAGGACATTAAAGACAAAATAGACAAACTCAAGTTCAAATCTCCTGGCCCGGATGGGATTCATCCAAGAGAAGTTAAAGAGCTAAAAGAAGCGATAGTTCCTCACCTATATAAACTCTACAGAAAAAGTGCTGAACAAAGAAAGGCACCAAAAGGATGGAAACAAAAAAGGTCCAAGAGAAGAGCCGGGAAATTATAGACCAATCTACCTAAGGTCGGTCGTTTGCAAGATTTTTGAGTCCATAATTGCATATCAAATTGTGGATCACATTGATAGAAACAACTTGTTGTTAAACAGCCAACACGGTTTCAGACAAAACAGATCATGCCCATCAAACCTCTTGGAGTTTTTTCATAACATGCTTGGTATTTACGACAGTAGTAGAGCAATAGATATACTCTGCTTAGATTTCCAAAAGGCCTTTGACAAAGTCCCACACAAGAAACTGATGACAAAAGTTAAGAGCTTTAGGAATTGTGGGAGAAACCGCAGACTGAGCCAAAGACTGGCTAACTTATAGAAAACAGAGTCGTAATTAATGGTGAAGAATCGGAATGGGCAGATGTAACTAGCGGAGTTCCCCAGAGTTCTGTCATTGGCCCTCTTTTTAATTTACATTAATGACATAGATATACGCTTAACTAGCAGGATAGCTAAATTTGCAGATGACACCAAACTAGGTGTAAATGCAGCAGACCCAGATGCAGTGAGTTTAAGAAATGATCTATGAAAATAGGAGAGTGGTAAAAAAATTGGCAAATGCCTTTTAATGTAGATAAGTGAAAAGTGTTACAAATAGGAACAAACAACCCCCATGCCAGGTACATGCTGCTTGGGTATGACATAAGTAGTGTAGAACAAGAGGAGGACCATGGAGTCATTATTACCAAGGACTTAAAATCCACAAAACAGTGCATAAAAGCTGAAAAGAAGGCACAGAAACTAGTGGGATACATAAAGAGGCAGTTCAAATACAGATATAAGGAAACGGTGCTGCACCTCTATACATCAATAGTTAGACCCCATCTTGAATATGCAGTACAGTTTTGGTCACCATCACATAAATACATTAGGAGTACAAGCAAAACATAAATACATTAGGAGTACAAGCAAGAGCCACAATGTTAATTCCATCCATCAGGCAAATAGGTTACCGAAGATGACTGGAGAGCTTGAACATGAATGGCTTGGAAACACGACGATTGCAAGGACAACTTATAGAAACATTTAAAATAATGAAAGGCATAACTAAAGTAGACAGTAACCTATTTACATTAAATGAAAACCAGACAAGAAATAATGGTTGGAAACTAGAACTGAAAAGATACAACACATCCCATTGTAGGAACTTCTTTACATACAAGATATGCGAGACGTGGAATAAACGGCCACCAGAATTTGTAAACAGCAACAGTGTGGAAGAGTTTAAAAGAAAGCTAGACAAAATCATTAGGACACTGTGAATGCATAGTAAAACCTGCTCTTACAGATTAGTGAGCACACTATGTCTCCCCAGATGGACTAAGAAGTCTTTGAGACATCCTAATTTTTCAAAAGCTCGAAAAATTTAATTATATATGTATATTGTGACAAAATGCCAAGTATCTGGTTACTACACTTACCATTCATTAATTGTTACCTCACAACAGCCAGACACCTGAACCCTCATCACAGGTACTAAACGACTGAATACTCTAAAGGCAACAGTGATCCCTTAACAACTTACCAGTATTCCAGAAAATCATCAAAACAGGTGTGAGGTAATCTTGTAAGTAATATTAATCAAAGGGCATCACTCCATCAACAACTTTAAAAGTCTAAGTATTTCCCTGATTTCAGAAGTCTAAGTACTTCCCTGGTTCTAAGTCACTTCAAATAAATTGAAGGAAAACAGATCAATTACCACTTTATGTTTCTACCTAAGCTAAATATAATCATAATTAAATGCATGTATACTGGTGAGAAATGAAATACTTATAAAAATTTTTAATACAAAAATTTATTATCCAACTCAAAATTTATAAGTGAAATTCACAATATCAGGGAAAATTACTGTTACTTGAAAGCAAAGTAAAGTTTAATTAATTCTTGAATCAATTAAGTAAAATTAAATCAAAATTACTTTATCACAAAATTCAAGAAAATTAATTCAATCAAAATTCAAAAGTGTTAGGCAATACTTAAATTTGGAATTAATTTCATTCGCAAGTGCTAACAACAATAAAACCTTGAAAAGAATTCTGTTCTAAGACTATGCAAATTAATTCACAATTGTTAAATACAATTAAATGGGCATCGATTAATTAATGAAAATAACTAAGTTAATTAAATTGTGAATGCAAATGAAAACAGAAAAATGTGGAAAATACCAAAATTGCAAAAAGTATTAATCACACAGAATACAAAATAAAAACACACACTTCAATAAGAAAATGAATAAATGCACAAAACATAAAAATCACTTCAAATGAAACAAACACAAAACACAAAAATTTGCAATGTGTAAAAATGTAAATCTTTTCACTCAAACCATTGTAACCATTAGATATTAGTTTTTACCAAACCACTGACCATTAGTTACTAGTTCTCTAAAGCATCGTAACCATTAGATATTAGTTTTTACCAAACCACTGACCATTAGTTATTAGTTGCAACTAATAAAAATATAACACACTTTACCTTCTTGGTATACCAATTTTCTTTCTTTGCTGCAGCTTGTTTCACTCTTTCACAAAACCAGGCGCCGTTACACACTAATATAATGTTTGTTCAGATTCCACAAAACACTAAATAATGCTAAATAAACTCTAAGAAATATCAAATCTGAAATCTACAAGTTACGAGTGACCATTCTGTAAGTATGAAATCGTTACGTTACTTTAAAATCAAAAGTGTCGTGCGATGGAGAGAGAGAGAGAGAGAGAGAGAGAGAGAGAGAGAGAGAGAGTGTCTGAACACAACGCAGTTCTAAGATGTAATGAATAACTTCTTCTTTGTATGGGTACTTCAAGAGCCTGATGGGCTCAAAACGTTCTGAGCAAGCATAAGATGACGCAATGCTTCTAGAAGCTTCTAACGTGATGCAACTTTACAGACAAACTGTGAAATCTGCACGTGGCATTAGGCAAAGATGAACGCGTATGAAACGAGTATACATTCATGTTCGTACCAGCTCAACAAAGACATGTACCCGATCAAGACAGAAAATCGAGCGATAATAAGATTGCATGTTTTGATAACAACACGAGGACTGCCAGCTCCCTTAATCTAGAGGTGATGAAAAGTAACTGAAACAATTCTAGCTTCGAACGGACAAAGATAATCTCTCTCTCTTTACTACGTTATATATTCTTTTGCAATATGTTATGCGAAATCAGAACACACATTTTAAACATCCTATCTCTAAGAAGCTATCTAGGAATCTGAAAAATGTTGCCAAAATCCTCTACATAATATTTCATACAGTTATAGAGGGGATATATGAGTTTTGGAAGTAGCAATATATAATAATATATATATATATATATATATATATATATATATATATATATATATATATATATATATATAATATATATATATATATATATATAGTATAGTATATATATATATATATATATATATATATATATATATATATATATATATATATATATATATATAATATATATATATATATATATATATATATATATATATATATATATATATATATATATATATATATATATATATATATATATATATATATAATATATATATATATATATATATATATTATATATACCTATATATATATATATATATATATATATATATATATATATATATATATATATATATATATATATATATATATATATATAGTATATATTAATAAATTTTTGGAAGTAGCAATATATAACATATATATATGTATATATATATATATATATTATATATATATATATATATATATATATATATATATATATATATATAATTAAATTTTTCGAGCCTTCGTTTCCGAGTCATAGTCCAAGTTTGGTTGAATTGCGTAGCAGTCATAGTGTCGACATAACTACACACTGAAGGTGCATTGGTATTAACATGAGCTAATATCACTAAGAGGTAATATAAATAAGATGCTATAAATTCTGACATAAGTGTGTGGAGATTATACTTTCAAATTGTTACGCTCCTTATTCAACTCCTTCCCTGAACTAAATTTCTCTTCATTATCCTTCAACCTCCTAAATTGCTCGTGAACCCACAGGGAGCTGAGACATCCCAGGCTCATTACCCACGTTAATATTCCCTCTCCTATCAAAGAGGTTCTTAAACCACTCTATTACCGGATCGTAGCAGTGAGGTCTGAACCATGCTGCGTATAAAAGCCATTTTTCTTATCGTTCATTTTCATTTTATACTGCTTCCTTTTGTTCACTTTATCTTAGATATATACTGCTAGTGACAAAGAGAATCTCATTTTGAATAATAATGCTCTGCCAACAAGGAATCAGAGGCATTTATTTCTGGTGATAGGAATTCATTCCTCGATGTAGCTCAGATTCCACAATAAGCTGTAGGTCCCGTTGCTAAGTAACCAATTGGTTCCTAGCCACGTAAAAATATCTAATCCTTCGGATCCAGCCCTAGGAGAGCTGTTAATCAGCTCAGTGGCCTGGGCAAACTAAGATACTTAACTTTTGAATAATAACCTATCTCTTGAAAGAATTCTAAATCAGTAAAACGAAAAAAGAACTACTAAAAAAGTTGAAACATCATTAAAATGACTTCTTGAGGAAATGTTACTGAATATTATGGATAAATAGTGGGACCAGTCGCCTAAGATTAGCAGATTTGCATTCACCTGAAATGATGAAGGCTCCGAGTCGTCACGGCGAGAAGACCGCTCCCTTGAATGTTGTGAAGCCAGGTTTTATCCTCTTCAGCCTGAAAAATATAATAAAAAATGTTATACTTGAGTAATAAAGCGGCAACAAATACGAGAAATACGTGTTTATTCAACTCTGTTATTGAGAAATAGTTTTCTCTAGTAGTTAAATTTATGTTTCAAGTAATTCCTCTCTCAGTCTTGAGGCAAAACGTGAATTAGACTTTTTAAAATTCTTGTAATCGATTTCTTCATTGCAGGAAGAATGGAATCGCATTTTCGCTTACTCAGGGAGTAAGCCTATTACAAACTACTTAGTTGTAGTTGTTGTTGTTCCTGTAGGGGGCGGAGCGGGTTAGGGAATGTCTTTGAAAAAGCCTAAAAAGGTCTGAGTTTTAGGATAGGATATTTATGATACATTTATTAGAATGAAAATGTATTAAATAAATAATGAGCATGTTAAACAGTAGAGAAAAATTAATTCTAAAGAAACTAAAACATCTAAAAAGAGAAAGAGGGTAAGTAAATGTTGAAGTGCAGACCAAAATATATGTACACAAACAACTGGTTAAGCTGTGAATAACGGCGTGGAGGCTTAACCAGTTGTTTGTTTATATATATTTTGGTCTGCACTTCAACTTTTTCTTACCCTCTTTCTCTTTTTAGATGTTTTTTTTTTTTCTAACACAGTTTAGGTAAGTCATTTCCGTCCTTATAGTGAATTTTAAATCATTATTTGTTCTTTTTTATTTTTTCGCTTTTTATAAGATTCTAAGTGACTTTTATTGGGTAAATTGCAGCCTTGAAGATGCAACGAGGTATTGTGAAACGCCGTAGGCAAATAAACTGTTGTGAGATACGTATTACCTTTTCCTGGATGCTTGCTCCCTTGATAGCTACTATGAAGTTTATAGCTATATGACCTGCTTATATATATATATATATTATATATATATATATATATATATATGATATATATATATATATATATATATACATAATATAATAAATATATATATATTATATCTATATATATATATATATATATATATATATATATATATATATATCTATGTATATATATACATATATATATATATATATATATATATATATATATATATATATATATATAAATATATATAATATAATATAATCAATGTGTGTGCACGCGTATCATCTACACACATATGTTACGTACATATATATCTCATATATTTATATATGTACACACACACACACACACACACTATATATATATATATATATAAAATATATATATATATATATATATATATATATATATATATATATATATAGTATGATGATGTTAGTTTTTATTGTTGTAGTTGAAATTATCATTAACTAAGGAAACACTTGCTACTAATAATGATTATTAAAAAAAAAAAAAAAAACTGTCTATTATTCATATCCATGGGGGAGGGCCACGTGACCAAGTACCCAACCCCCCTCTTAAAATCCGCCACTCGGTGGAGGTGCCTTGGTAATGGTGATCTCGAGCGTCTAGTGGATATTAGGTGGAATTAATCTTTCCTTAAAGTCGACTCATGTGCACTTTCCTCGACTTATGTATTTACTTATTCTCTTTTTTTTTTATTGATGAAGGAATCAATTTTATTCTCTATTTACAATTACTGTAACTTTTATGTGCTTATTTACTTCAAGCAGTTCATTTAAAATTGAATGTTTTGTTTAAATTACTATTATCCGTTGTGAATAATAATATTTTTTTTTCAGGTATTTCCTTTAACTAATGTATGAACCCTCTAATGTGGGGAATAATAATAATAATAATAATAAAATAATGAGGACACCAGGAGCGTTTAGAAAAACCCTCCTACAGCGGCAAATAGTAATCAAGACTACCGAACTGCGTGCTCTCCAGAATAATAATAATAATAATAATAATATAATAATAATAATAATAATATAATAATAATAATAATAATAGATATATTTTTGATTAGTGTAAATAGTCATTAACTTACGTTAAGAATATTGTAAAAAAAAACACTGAAATATATTTTTCTTGTAATAATAAATAGCAATTTTTGTTTTGTTTACTCCCCAGAATTTTTTTTTATAATCTACTCGTATTTACGAAACTGTCCGCAACCCAAGACAGAGTGCAGACTCTTTTGGGGGCTGATACCCCGTTAGCGAATGAAATTTGATCTATTTACAAATCAAAATGAGTCCGATGTCTATTCTCTCCCTCCACTTCCCCGGAACTCGCACTCTCTCTACCTCTCTATCTTTCCTAGCTGGAAATTCATGAGCCAATATTTATGAAGATCTGGGTCACGAATCAACTCAAGTCTCATAGCTTAATTAGGTTCCAAAAATGGCAATATTCATTTATAGGACTTGTTTACTTTTTCAACCTCGGTCAGCATACCGGGTCCTGTCCCGGATTATATGAAAGATTTCCCAATTTCTTTCGTGAGTGCACACACACACACACACACACACACACACACACGCGCGTGCATCCAAAGAAACATACACATTTAGGCGGAACAGCGTAAAGCTCTCGAGGATAATATGGATATAAGTTTTTACAAAACAAGTAAAAAATGCCTCGAGGTTTCTTCGGCACATTCAAGTTTTCCGTCCGGTGGTGGCCTCAGCCACGGCCCATAAAAATGTGAGTCCTGGCCATTGAAACTATGTTGTTGGTACCTATGGCGCTGCCAGAAGTACGATTATGATTAACTTTAACCTTAAAATAAAAACCACCAAGGCTAGAGGGCTGCAATTTGGTATTTGATGATTGGAGGGTGGATGATCAACAAACCAATTTGCATCCCTGAAGCCAAAGTAGTTTTTAAGATCTGAGGGCGGACGGACAGACAAAGCCGGCACAATAGTTTTTCTTTTACAGAAAACTTAAAAAAAAAATGTATTCATAAAAGTAACTCCATACACCTAAAGAATCAATTTAAGCCATTAATATTTTTGAAGATTTAGCAGAAAGACGTTTCAAGGCCAGTTTCCTCCTTTTGAAGATAAATCTCTTGTTTATATTCATGGCCGCAGAAACAAAACGAAAAGCGGCAATACCCTGACTCTTCAAGTTCTTCTTCCTTCTGTTCCGAGTGATTGACTTTGGAGCTCAAAACTCCATCAACTACGGCTATTTTTCTTTCCGCTTCAAGTCCCAAACACTTGTATGGAATTTAAAGGCTTGGGGTTACTCTCAGAGAGAGAGAGAGAGAGAGAGAGAGAGAGAGAGAGAGAGAGAGAGGGGTGACCAACGTATTCCTGGAACTTGTTTCATTTTTGGACCTTACAAAAATTAAATAAATAAATAATTAAAAACAAAATGAATAATTTCTTGGATTGTTTCATCATTTGTTGATGTAGTCGGATTTCTTTCTGAGGATTTATGCTGTCGTTATTAATTATATTTCCCCTAAAATTAATCTGTTTCGTTCGAAAAAAATGTTGCCTGAATAAGCTTCTGGAATTTAAATTAACTTTTCATATTCCAGACTATTTAAGGAGCTTAACCTATTGAGGAATTTTTTTTTTTTTTTAGCCTTCGCGTTTTTAAATGAGAAATTATTTCTTTTTATTTGTATGGTGTTTTTACGTTGCATGGAGACAGTGGTTATTCAGCAACGGGACCAACGGCTTTACGTGACTTCCGAACCACGTCGAGAGTGAACTTCTATCACCAGAAATACACATCTTTCGCCCCCTCAATGCAATACCCGAGAATCGAACTCGCGGCCACCGCGGTGGCACGCCAACACCAAACCGACCACGCCACGGAGGTAATTATTTCTTTTTAGTTACTGGGCTGAAATGAGCTCTACCAACCACATGAACAATCGTAGCAGCGTTTGTCCCACGTAGCTGTCAAGGTAAGACTACGGATATTAAACGGAATGAATATTTTCGAGGTGACATTTAGTTTACTTCTGCAGTCTGCTGAATTAACTCTAAATCTTTTCATATTTTCGTAAATAGGTTTGACTCGAGAGTGAACTGGAATTTACTTTAAATCATGACAACGAGAAATGCGTGGAACTACGACAAAATTCTGACTTATGCGGACAAATTAAGTATGGTAAAAATAAAATCATTTTTTATTTCCTCGGCGATAGTAGCTATAATAAATTAGAGGCAATTTTTGGGGGTATCTTGAAAACGATGACTCGATGGTACTCTATAAAGTAAGAGCTCATTATGAATAGCTCTTATTTGGGGACAAGAAGGATCTCAGAAGCTGGTAATTATACGCTGTTTTTAACCATCTGTCCATCCGCCTGTGGTGTTTTCGCATGGTAACACTGCGTCCCGGGCTTTAAATAGTTACGCTATTTGTAAGTTTTAGGTAAATAAAAGGATATCTGGGTGTACATTTGCAACTGAAAAGTGTTCTAATAATTTACTGTAGGCGAATTACACCATTAATATTCGAAATAGGATATTATTTAAAGCCCGGGACGCAGTGTTACCATGCACAAACACCACAGGCGGATGGACAGATGAAAAAAAAACAGAGTATAGTCGCAGTCAAGAGTGAAAGTCAGTTCATTTCCATGATATGGCATCTAGGAACTGTGACTGGTTGTGTGACACGTGTACGGGGCATCGGGATGATATAGTGTGGATATCCGGAAAGTTGCCCCACCCAACTTTAAAATGCTAATCACTGAATTTTAGATATTAAAATATCTAATAAACATTTACTCAGTCACACTGATTAGAAGATATTTGATTATATTTAGATAGGATATAACACGAAGCAAAAGCCCATGAATGTAATACCTATAATCAGAAGACACACTATGAAGAGCCTACGTAAGAAGACTGGTATTGAAAAGGCACTCAAATACGCAGCTAACCTTGTGAATTTGGATCACAAGTTCGTTGGGGCTTACAACATAATCCTACAAATGAAAATGATGCAGGTATGGTCTTGGAAAAGTCGTTAATTCTGCAGACTGCCGGTTCTTTCAACCAATGGCTATATCAATCAATTACTTCTAGGAGAGTGACAAATAAATAGCTCAGTGGGCAAAGGGAAACAGTTTGCATGTTATGGAGCAAGATAATTAAAGGTTATATGCTGGTATCTGTCATTGCATGTTCCAAGGCTGACAACTGCTCACATATCGCTGAGAGAGATGTTGAATGTACTACGGGGAATAAAATAGAATAGAATATAGAATTAAGGCCAAAGGACAAGCGCTGGGACCTATGATGTCATTCTGTGCTGAAACAGAAAGTGAGAGTAAATGGCTTGAAAGGTGCAACAGTGGGAAAACCTCGCATTTGCTCCGTGAATCAGATTTAGGAGAGGTTGGAAAGGAAGATGGAAAAAGGGTAATATGAAAGGAGGTACAGTAAAAGGAATGAAAGGGGCCGAAGGGACGATGCAGAGAACCTGAAATAATGCCTACAGAGCAAGGCAAGAGGTGCACTGACGGCACTTAATACGAGGAAGGATGTTCCAAGCCAAGGACGAGAAGTGTCAGTATTTCCAAAGCAAAAGGAGACTAATCTACTTTGAAATTCAGATCAACCTGTGTCGAACAGACAGAGGGACTCACAAACGACACAGGCCAAAGGGACGAGATCATTTAACTGACACTGGAGACAGGTTGAATCGACCGATGCACAAAATATAAAAAGGGCAAGACTTACTTGATGGGAAAGAGGGTGGGGTCGGGGGGCGGGAGCTGGGTGATAATGAAAAAGTTGGTGAGGACGAGATTAACTTCCTGTTAGCTGTCACCATAAGTTTTGTGTACAAAGTGTCTATTTATGGTGGAACCACAAGCATGAGAAAAATACCTTTAAAACTGCAACGAAACTTTATGTCTGTTATGTTTACTCAACCTCTTTCCAGCTATAACGAGAGAGAGAGAGAGAGAGAGAGAGAGAGAGAGAGAGAGAGAGAGAGAGAGAGCGCTATGACAATGCTACCAACTGGTAAGGCAAACACATGAATGCGGATTGAAATATTACATTGGGTGTATCCACAACAAACACTATAACAACAACTGACAGAGAAGCAAGTAGATCCCCCCCAAGATCGATCTCCATTTCAATCCATTTTTCGATAGAGTATATAGGTATATGGCTCTTGTTGCAGAGGGGCTGCACATCAGGACGGCAGCCGCTTTGAATAAACATCAGATTTCACTGACCAGCAGATATCAGCTCAACCGTGATGGCGCTGGGGAGTTTGGAAACGTCCCTCCAACATACGTATATTTCTCGCAAATAAATACACGACAGAAATCCCTGCTGGGTTGCAGGCAAGCAGAAAACGAGTGGTTTCTATTAGCTCTTCGCTCAGCAGCAGTCAAATGGAATGTGCTGCTCTTTACTACAGATTAATGAGTAAAACGGAAAATCATTTTTTTTAATGAATCGGACACAGCAACAACGTTGCCCGAGCCTTAAACTGACGAAGGCGCGGAGAGGCGATTTTCGCATGTACTATTACAGGGTGATAAACCTTATGGTTACACACAAAACAAAGGGTATGAATGAGGCAGGCTTGTTGAATCCATCTAGATAGACGTTTCAATGATAATTCGTAATAATAAGAAGAGACTAACGTCGGAAGACGCTAGGCAAACATAAATGCAATACATTGCATACTTGTATCTGCAACAAGAGAGAGAGAGAGAGAGAGAGAGAGAGAGAGAGAGAGAGAGAGAGAGTACAAAAAATATCATTCTAGTACAGGTATGTCAGCTGCCCCGTTCCCTGCGGCTAAAATCAGGTGGACTAAAAGAATCGAGAACTAAGCCTCCGGCTACGTAACCGTATCCCCAAACAAAAGTTAAAACACAAAACTGGGTATTTTTCTCTTTCCTCCATGAACATAAAAATCCCAAATAATCCAGCCAAGATCAATTGCTCCAAGGAACAACGATTATATTTTATTAGAGCATTCTTTTCGGAGATATTTAAAAAAAATCATAAAAATCTTGTACTTGTTTGAGAAATTTAGATTCATATTAGACCTACTTTCCAGATGATTTTAAAGGATTTTACTTTGGGGAATATATCCTAACGTGTTCGTGAAGTCAAACCTTCAAAAATCTTTTGCTTGTGGTTTTGTATTTTTAAACAACATTTTTCTGTTTTTATTTTTTATATTTATCAATGTACGATTATTATTACTGATAAAAAGGAGATGATGTGAAGGATAAGGGAAATTTATAAGTCTATACGAAACACTGTTTCGCATACTAAAATTAAATCAAAGCCTTTCTTATTATCAATTCTCTCTCTCTCTCTCTCGTTGCTGAACCGATTAAGTCTGTATGTAACTCATTTCTCTGGGTAATAGAAAAAAAGAAAAAGAGTACGCGAGTAACTTTTACAACAATAGCTATTTTTTTTTCTCTCACAAGATGGGTTTCTTTACCCATTCTGTGGTTTTTCAAACGCCTTAAGGGTCTAAACGTACTGGAAATACCTTTGGCTATCTGAAAAATACTTTTACCCAGGGCAAATTCCTTAGGCTCAGGAACTGAACTAAATTCAACTTATGCGGAACAACATGAAAAGTTTTTGTACTTTGTTTCTGTGCCATGTCAAAATTTATGGGTGATATTCTTCTTGGATAACGGCAGTACATTTCCTACCTCGCTTGCTTTTGGCTCTCTGCCTCTCTTTCTCCCTAACCACTGGATGGACCACTCCGTTTCATATTATCTTACAAGGCAATCTTTACAACAGAATTGGATATAAATGCGCACATAAGCATACAGCTCCACGCAAGCATGCAAGCTCACACACCTGCATACACATATATATTTGTATAGAATATATATATATATATATATATATATATATATATATATATATATATATATATATATATATATATATATATATATATATATATATATATATATATATATATATATATATATATATATATATATATATATATATATATATATATATATATATATATGTATATACTATATATATATATATATATATAGCCACAATAACCCTCTGACCTTCCCTATCCATAGATAGAGTAATATAAAGTAAGAAAAGGGTAATTTCCTTCCGAAGAACATCTAAAAAGGTGGGCTGGTCGAAAAGATAACAGCCCATCATCGAAGTGCTGGTTCGACTTTAAAGCATGGTACACACTATGCCATCACGTATCAGCCACGTGATGCAGTAGTGGTGTTGAAAAAAATTAATAGTGACCAAACTATACTACAACACTGCCCACTTGTTCTCGCAGTTCAGCTTTCGACGGCAGGATGTCTCCGATGATGTACTTTGCTGGGAGAGACTACTGTGGGGTGTAGTTGCTCTGTGTGCTGCAAAAAAGAAACTTTTGAGGAAGAAACGTAGAAACTTGTGGTGTAAGCAATGGCTTTCTCGGCGACCTCTGAAGGGAAGCTTCAATGAAATATTTTTGGAGCTACAAGTCGAAAATCCAACAGACTTTGAAAATTACACAAGAATGCCAATCCTTGCATTTTATAAATTGTTGAAAAAAATTGAACCATATATCTGTAAGCAGGACACCAGCTTTCGAGACAGCATATCGCCAGGAGCTCGTTGTTGCAGCTGGAGGATCGTATGCAAGCCTCCAATATTCAACCAGGATTTCAAAAACACAGATCCTCAGTCTAATCATCCCCGAAACCTGTGAAGCCATCTATAATGTCCTTAGGGAGGATTATTTGAAAGTAAGGTTCAAATATAGGTACAAAGTACACAAATATTTTTTTATACAAGAAACGCAGCTCATCAAAACACCATAACGAGGAGTGTTAGAGACTTCCGTGCCAGCTCCAGACTTCTGTGATGCTTTGATTGCAGATATTTCCCTGTAGAATTGTGTCTTCAGGGTGTGCAGCATTTTAGTAATGTCTTCATTCCGCAAGTACAGTTTACAAAACTCGATAACTCTGATTTTATGGTTTCAAAGCTTACACTCCTGATGTTTCTCGTCTTGTAATGCTTGCATTTGATGTTCCAAACAGATGGATGTTCCTTCAGTAATTCAATAAAATGTAGTGTTACTCCTTGTCCACTCAAGGGGTTGGGTGGGTGGTGGTGAGCGGACGTCCTCACCCTCTGAACGTTGGTGCATCATTGAGCTGCGCAATGAAATGGCTCTGTCCCATCAACACATTGGTGATGCGGCTTCGTGTTGAAAAAGTAGTTTTTCAACGCATCCATCTAACACTTCGAGCATCATGATGCATAGTGTGTACGGGGCTTTACGTTATTCCAAATTCAACAGGCAGTTGCGCCAACCTCCCTGATCTTCGAACTTGCGAAGATGTTCCTGCTTGCACTGCATGGATGCTATAGTTGACTGTACTAGCTTCAATTTTAATGATGAATACTTCCAATAAAAAGCTGGAGTTTCTATAGGTTCACCATTGTCACCAGTTTTAGCCAACCAGTGCATGGAGTTCATAGAAGTTGAAATATTAGAGAGATGCAACTAACATTATGCCTGCATTATGGGTGAGATATGTAGAAGCCATATTTATTGTTTTTTACGGCGATGACGACGTAGCTTTAGACTGCTTACTGAATACTGCCAACAACGTTGTTGATTTTATAAAATTTACAGTTGAAAAAGAGGTTGATGGCAAGATTTCTTTCTTAGATGTTTTAATTCATAGGGATGTAAACAGTAACTTTCAAATTTTCAGTTTGTAGAAAAGCTACTAACCAAGAAAATTATATTAATTATTTTTCCCACCACTCACAAGTTATAAGGAATGTGATTATTAGCTTTGTTTTAAGGGCACTTCGTATATGCGACCCGGCATTTCTAGACGGAGAACTTAACCATGTCGTAGACACCATTAGGTCCTTAAAGTACCCTGAACATTTTATTACTGGCGCGCCATCAGTCAGGCTTAAAAGAAGTTTTATATTGGTCAAGCTAATAAGAAAATGAATAACAAGAAACGTGTATCATTGCCCTTTGACGATGAAGTCTCAAAAGTAGGTGATTGTATAAATAAATACCAAAAGGATATAGAAATTGTTTATACCAATAAGAACACGTTGGCAAAAGCTCTTATAAAGGACAAGAGTACCAAGAGAAACAACGGTGTTTACAAGGTTCCATACCAAGATTGCACTGGTTGTTACTACGGGGGGAATGGTAGGGGACGGGATGTAAGATTGAGCGAACACAGAAGGGCCCATGATCTTCATGCACAGGCAGCGCTTTGGTGGCTCATAGTTTTGATTTAGACCACAGAATTAATTGGGATGGTGCACGTACTATTTTTAAAAAGTGACAATTCTCACGTGTGAAGATTAGTTGAAGGTGCTGCTATAAACATGAGAATGTCTTTTGAAGATAATAAGTCATTTACAAATGAAGACCCTTTTATCAAACAGTACTTAAAACATTTTCTATTTCAAAACTGACGGTGACCGTGTGAACCCTCTCTCCCACACCTCTCTCTCTCCAGATAGCCGACGTCCCTGTGGATGTTTCCGACTATGGCACCCATGCAGTGCAAGCAGGAGCCACTTTGCAAGTTCTGAGATCAAGGAGATTGGCGCAACTGCCTGATGAATTTGGAATAACGTAACACTCGAACCAGCACTTCGATGATGGGCTGTTATTTTCTCGCCCAGCTTACCTTTTTAAGATACTCTTCAGAAGAAACTACCCTTTTCTCACTTTACTGGTATTACACGACGATCGCTACAACACACACACGCTTACGACCGCCATCAAACCACTCCCATTTATTGCTCCACCAATTGTGCTCTCTCTCTCTCTCTCTCTCTCTCTCTCTCACGCTAACCCTCGAAGACGTCAAATTCAAGTCACCATTATCACTCCTCCATAATCTAAACGTTCAGGAGTTAGAAAGTTTGTTTGTTTTACATAGTAATATACTCTAATATATAATTGTGGATTTTTATGACAAATTGTTCTTCACGGGATTGCGAATTTCTTAAACAATTATTATTATCAAACAATTATTATTATTAAACAATTATTATTATTAAACAATTATTATTATTAACTCCCAAATTCAATAAACCTGACGCAAAGTTCGCTATTACTATTATCATTACTATGATTAGGAAACGTTCAGAAAATGTAGAGTAAAAAAAAAAGAATTCCCATTAAAAATATGAAAATCAAGCGGTTTGGGAAGACCATTTCTATAGATTTCACTACGCACCTAGACTAATGCTTTCAGATTAGAGCTTTGTTATCAGATGGATGGGGTGCCGATTCTGATCACACGAGCGGAAAACATTTCCCAGCTGACAAAGGAAGTGTGTAAAAAAAAAAAAAAAAAAAATCCCACCAACATGAGATTAATCTAAATGATTTGGGTATTCAAAGAAAATACTTTGGAAAGATCGACAATAGGAATTTTTCAATAGATCATCGGATGCCCCGAATGAAAAATAAAGTCGGGAGTGTAAATGGAAAGAATAGCTCGAGGGTCTCTCCATTAAACCTTATAGGCAAGGGATTGACGCATATGCGGGGCATTGTTGTCACGAAAACTAAAATGAATTCACATTTCATACAGGTCACCACAAAGGAATTTCAGTTGGGAAAAGAGACGAGGCATATAAATGAGATCATTAATGTGGAAACCAGGAGGGAAGGGCGGATGGTCTTCTCAAATACTGTTCGTAATTCATAAGCAGTGATTCTTGGTTTATAAAAAATTGTCCGTGAAGGTATTTTTACAAGGAAAATCTTTCTCTGGTCTTGATTTTGTCGATTTAAGATTAAACTCTTAAGAATAATATTCTTATCTTGTTCCTTGTATAGTGTTTTTCCGTTGCATGGAACCAGTGGTTATTCAGCAACGGGACCAACGGCTTTACGTGACTTCCGAACCACGTCGAAAGTGAACTTCTATCACCAGAAATACACATCTCTCACTCCTCCATGGAATGGCCGAGAATCGAACCCGCGACCACCGAGGTGAGAAGCAAACACCAAACCAACCACGCCACTGAAGCGCTAGTACTCTAGTAAAGGAAGCGCAAATGACCCAAAAAAGGTTGCACTGATTTTATCAGTTATAAATATAGGAGTCCATAGTCTAAGTACCAATTATAAGTATTTATTGCTATGTTTACAATGATTACTGGGGGACTGTTTATGGACACCCTGTATGAGGCCTTACGAACAATAACCAACTGTCATGTAGCATTTGCTGAAACTTTCATTACATGTCCAGCAAAAGTTAGATGAGAGTGAAAAATTACACCTAAAATAGTTAAAGTTTTAGTCTCAAACAGCAAAGTTCCATCCACCTGAAGGGGAGGATGAGGTGGGAAATCTGTTTTAATGGAGTTCAGTCTCATACCCCACCCACTACATCATTCCTTGATCCGGTCCATGTCTAGACTGAGGCTGAGGGCAGCTTCATTTCTCATAAGTATGGACAGAAAAAGCCTATGGTGAATACATAAAGCAAGCGCGTATGTATAATATATAAGTATATATATACACACACACACACACACATATATATATATATATATATATATATAATATATATATATATATATATTATATATATATATATATGTGTGTGTGTGTGTGTGTGTGTGTGTGTGTGTGCAATTGTAATAGCCACAATGCCCTCTTAACTGGCTTGAATTCTTTGCTCTTTTTTTGGATACGCTTGTCACTACAAAGCCTGAAGATCCAAATTCAAAGAAATTTTATATACATATATATATATATATATATATATATATATATATATATATATATATATATATATATATATTTATATATAATATTGAGACAGATATCATTTAATATCCTGTTGTACTAAACGGGCATAAACTGACACCCAAGGGGAGTTATAAATGACGAGTGCTGCAGGCAGGATTCGAACCGTTGCCTGCGTTAAGAAAGTGTCCATTGATGCTCCTAAACTAGGCAGCGGTTCGGATCCTGCTGTTGATGGAGCACTTATTAATTACAATTTCCCTTGAGTGTCAGTTATTCCCAAGGTTTACTGAAGTGTAATATATATATACATACCTATATATTATATATATGTATATATATATATATATACACCAATATATATATATATATATATATATATATATATAATATATATATCTATTATATATACATTACATATATATATATATAATATATATATATATATATATAATATATATATATATATATTATATATATATATATATATATATATATATATGTGGGGCACAGCCATTCTTTTATTCTTGTTAACTGTTAATGCAAACATGACATCTACAACTTTTCTTCCCCACTTCGGGCAGGAGCCTTCACGAGCCGAACAAAAACTTTTTACCATGTTTCTCAGTTTATTCATTTCGAAGCCATCAGCTGTTTCTACCATTAACTTACGGTTTCTTTAAGGCAATGATTAAAAAACCATCTTACAAAAAGTCACATTAAACCATCGATACGTACACAAATTATAAGACAAATTAAGATGAAAACAGGAGGGATATGAACAGGACATACATAAACAGCAGAATTAACAAGACTAAAAAAATCAGTTTACTCAAGACCCAGTAAGAGCAAGAAAGGAGGAGAGAAGGAAAACAAAGCAAAAGGTTAATAAGAGATAAACAACTGGATAGAGGTTGTTCAAGTATTTAGTGTTAGAACCGCTCTCTTTATCATAACAGATTCAAGTATATCGAGGTCGTTTTCGCTTTGGGCTCGTCGTATTATAGAAAAATCTTTATAATTAATATCAGTTTAAACAAGTGTACATGATTTCTTATATTAAAGTGCTCTGGATTAGTCAGTTTACATCCAGTTCTGTAGCTTACACCTTTATGAGAATTATGCGAATCCTTAGTAGCCTCCTCGTGCATCAGACGTAAATCCCACGATCACATCCTGGCCACATATGTAAACGATGTTCGAAGACAAGAGATGGCCAAGACGATCCTTGAATTTTAATAACGATCCGATAGTTGGATTCTTTGGTACAAATTTCAGGTCCACAGCTGGGAACGTTCTTTGGAATATGGCGAGACGTTTCTTTCTAAAGGTGTTGGCATTTAAGGTAGGGAATCCACGTACTATCGGATCGTTAATACCTCAAGGCAACACAACCACAGACTTTCATAAACTCGACTTACGTCACAAAGGCTATTTTAAATAAGAATTTCTGTTATTTGTTATTTTTTTCTTATCAGTTATTTATTTTCTCACTTTTCCCGATTAATTAATAACAAATTTTCAAAGGTAATCCACTTAATATGTATAGATCAAATTTTTTTCTTAACATTTTGTTGCTTATTTAAATCGTCCTACTAAAATGAACCAGAAAAGACAGAAGCCGTTGTGCGTGTTTCAACGACTTATCACCCGAAGCTCTATCTCTCTATCATTAAACCCAAACATTAATCACTGACTATGAATCCCTATCTTACCACAAGCGAACAATTTTTATTAGATTTTAATTTCATACCGCACAGCGCGTTCTGTTTCTCTGTATCCAGAGCATTTCACCGTCTTCTAATAACAGACCTCCCCTTTTTCCCATTATACGACATAATTCTTTGGATAATGCTTTAAATCCTCCCGGATTTCCTCTGCCACAGTTCCCCCCTTTTTCATATTTAAGGTCAAAGGTCTCATTTTTTTCCCCCGTGGTTAGAATTAATCTTACTCCGAGAGAAAAGGCGGTGGAGATGGTGGTAATTCCGTCCGGAGTTAGGTAGTATTCATTTGTTGTTATGTTAAAAAGTGTGAAGATATGTGGAAGGAGTTGTTTTTTACTGGTAAAAGACGCTCTGCTCTCTGCTAGGTATCTTACTGATGACAGCTGCCAACTGTCTCCTTGGCAGATCTTCGGTTTATGAATATGTTATGTAAAAAATTAAATATGATTTCGAAGACATATGATTAATGGTTACCCTCTTTTTGTGAATGGACTTTTGGCATAGAAGTGAATTTCTTCGGAAAATATGTACGCCGAACGTCATCTGAATAACTCAATCATTGGCATACGAGTGAATTTCACGACAATTACGCCAAACGTTATACGAGTCGATCAACATATTTTTTTCCTCGCCAGATATATAAACCACTGTTCTTATTTTATCTAATTTTATCCAAAACACTTACTGTTAATTCCAACAAGTAACTCATTAAAACGGAAACGCACTGCGACATTATCCACAGACTTTGACTAATTACATTTCTCTATTTAATGGCGACCAAGTGAGTAGGGGTCCTATATCTCCCTAGCACCCAGATAAGTTTCTCTCTCCTGCCCTTCGTCCTTTCCCTCTCTCTCCTCGCACTCTCGTCCGATACCTTAGTCTCAATTACCCTAACAGCTACGGGTGATGGATGATCTCGGGCTGGCGGGAAAGAAAGAATTAATCAAGAGGCCCGAATGAACAGGCCTTTATTGAAGAGAACAGGAGCGAATCAAGTCTGAAGAAAGAGAAACCACATCATTTCACGAAACAAATACATGAGTGATCCAAATTCAGATGGAAGCCTTGATCTCGAGAATGGAAAATCGATTAATATTGACCATTTGGGATGTTTGTTGGGTTTCCAAAAGAATATTTTGCGTATCTGCATTGGAGTTAAAAGTGAGAAGGGAATCAATGTGAATACTTTTCGGTACATAAGGAATATGGCCACAAGAGTCGTAAATATTGCCACAGCACCGTTTAATTCCCTAAAATACACGGTTTTCGTGTCATTTAGGTACTATTATCACTATGTCATGATGAAAATGCAATTTCAACCTGGTAAATACCATTTTGTTTTCACAACATCTAAGGTCACAGTGAATATATTTGACATCAGATTTCTCAATTTAAAAAAAAATGTCATCCTATTCTTGCACATGAACGGTTTTATTCAAAAGATAAAATTACTTTGAAAACACGAGCAAAGGGAAGAGACTCTTAAAGAAAAATTCCAAATTCAATGTTTGATCGAATGCAATCCGCCGGTGGCATTAAAAATGACCTTCTTTCCATGAACCTTTGAAAGGCGACAACTGTCCTCATCAAACTTTCGGCCGACTTCCAAAGTTATTCCAGCTGCGGCAGTCAGCTGAATTATCCAGCCATTAGACCTACGAATTAAATTCGAGAAATACAAATGGAGAAGAAAGTTTAAAGTCTACAAGACCTTAATGAATTTTACTCTGCCAAGTCTTTCCGAGCAGTTGATGTTGGAGACTAAACACACATACTTTGCAAAAGTGGTTTTCAATGCACTCACAAGATATGGCATCTATATATACACCATACATACCCCTCTCCTTACATACAATGAAAAGGATACTTGCAATTTATTTACTAATGGTTAATACTGGCCGTGTGTAACTTGCTCTACAAAGAAAAAAGAATAAAAAAACGCTAAAAACGAAGGAGCTGATACACACACACACACACACACACATATATATATATATATATATATATATATATATATATATATATATATATTAATCTCGTTTGTTTGTTTGTATGGTGTTTTTACGTTGCATGGAACCAGTGGTTATTCAGCAGCGGGACCAACGGCTTTACGTGACTTCCGAAGCACGTCGAGAGTGAACTTCTATCACCAGAAATACACATCTCTTTCTCTTAATGGAATGGCCGAGAATCGAACCTCCGACCGCCGAGGTAGGACGGCAACACCATACCAACCACGCCACCGAGGCGCTTTATTAATCTCGTTACATTGATAAAAGAAGTTGTTAACTGTCATCTCTCCTCTTCCATCTCTGGCAAAATCAATTTTAGTTATATTGAAAAAGGGCGAATCATCTGCTTCTGAATGACTGCAATATGACTCAAAACATTATCGATTTCATTGTCATATATAGCTGTGATTGATATTGCTGGAAATGAAAGAGGAGACATGACAGTAACAAAATGTTGCTTTCAGTAGTGTTAACGGATAAAAAAAAAATAATAATTCCACCCATTATCTGTTTATTATTTTTCCAAACTTATGAGTCACGTTACTCACAACTTTTAATTTATAAGTAAATTAAAAAGTTTTGTTTTCAATATAAGCAGCTGGGAATATGAATGGTATATATAATATATATATTATATATATATATATATATATATATATATATATATATATATATATATATATACATATATATATATATATATATATATATATATATATATATATATATATATATATATATATATATATTATATAAATATTTACTTATATATATACATATATATCTTAAATAAAAAAATATAATAATTCCTTTCATTTTCTATTTTTTTTACCTTATGTCACCATTATTTCCATTTATAAGTACACATACATACATACATATATATATATATATATATATATATATATATTATATATATATAATATATATATATATATATATATATTTACATTATACACATACATATGTATATATTGTGTGTATATATATATATATATATATATATATATATATATATATATATATATACACATATATATGTATGTATATATATATATATATATATATATATATATATATATATATATATATATATATATATATATATATATATATATATATATATATATATATATATATATATATATAGTATATATATATATGTATATGTGTGTATATATATATAGTATATATATATATATATATATATATATATATATATATATATATATATATATATATATATATATATATATATATAATATATATATATATAAAGGTTATGAAGGAAAAAATGAAAAAGTGAGATAGCCGAGTACTTTCGGTCTTTGGTCGGAACAAGACCGAAAGTACTCCGCTATCCTCGCTTTTTCATTTTTTTCCTTCGTGGCAAAAACCTTTATATACATAGCATCACATTTTATATACTTCGTGATCAAGTATTTCTTATATATATATATATATATATATATATATATATATATATCAATATATATATATATATATATATATATATGTATATATTGTCGAGCATATTCGACCATTCAGCACTGGTTTAAATTAAAATTAAAACAAGTGGCACCCTCTTACCTTTAGTTGCTGGTTATCTCTCTTCAATGGAATCAAACTATATAAGCCGGGCTAATGAATCCTCGTAGATACAAAAATAAACTTTTTATTTCCCAAACTAGCTGAACATGATATGGAACAGTGATTAAATGACGTAATATAAAGAACTAAGTCTGACCCATAAAAGACTGTAAACTGTCATTCTACTCTCCTGAATTAGATTAAGTAATCACCCCTAAAACTCACAATCTATTGGTTTTTACATTTAAATAGTCAAGTCTTTTAGGGAATCCCATTCTTTTGTATAATGCCATGAGAACCCATCTGAAATAAAGAGACATATCTATTATATTCCCCAACATATAAATAAATGTTAAATAAATGTATACACACTACACTTCTCTCTTTTCCAAAAGGCAACTTTTCCTAGGTCTTTTAAAGGTACCGTACCTTTTACGATGGGCTTGTCTGACCTCGAGACCTCCAAAGCCGTCCTGTGTCTTATATCTGACAAAAGGAGAATGACACCTTTTCTCTAAGATCTCGGGCAGTTGGGCCCATCCATTACATGCACAAACCCACGCACACATCCGGTCACGCCTTGAAAATGGCATAGCAACAGAGAGTCTCACCCAGGCTGTAAGGGTCACCAGCCTTATATTGCATGATCATCAATTCAGACAGTTCTTTAATTTCAGCACCCTTCGAGGAACCCAGTGTTTGTCGCTAGGCCCTCTTGTCTCTAAGCGGAAAAAAGCTGAGATCTAACAATTCGACGGATATATTTGCTTTTTCTTTTAAGATATATAATATATATATATATATATATATATATATATATATATATATATATATATATATATATATATATATATATATATATGTATGTATGTATATACATGGATGCCGCACCTTCTGAGTTCATTCAAAACCACCTTCTTCACAAAGCATATTTGTTTAGTCTCCTACATCAACTGAATTGATAAAAAGGAGAACGTTTTAGTACCCAATGCTGGGGAGACTTGGCAGACGAGAATTCAATCAAGCCTTGTTGACGTTACCTTCTCTTATCCATTCGTACTTCTCTAATTTAATTCCAAGGTCTACCAAATTCTTAAATAGAGTTAATATTTCCCTTACAGAAAAATAAGATGCCATAAAATTCAGTCGTTCTCTGCCAAACGATGTAGAAGTAATAACGATCAAGGATGACACTTAATAAATGTGAAGGTGTTTTGGTGAGGGTGTTTTGGGCCAGGTCAAGACATAAATCTAATCAAGAGAGGACCTCTGTACACTGTCAATTTAATAAGATCTTTTTGTGGTCAGCAATATCAATCAAAATAAAACCAGGGTAACGACGAAAAATACACCTTTTACGACGTAGCATGCGGGAAAAGATGCGTCCAAAATACTCTCTATTTATAGGAGGCGCGAAAGAAGAAAACAGGCCCCTTCCCAGAAACGCCGAGAAATGGAAGTCGAGTAATATAATTTTACATGATTCGTCTTCCTTTTTATTTTTAATTACCTTCTCTCTCTCTCTCTCTCCTTCTCCCTCTTTCTCTACCTCAATCTATCTCTCATTTCTCTATCTTTCAGTTCCTCGTTGGAAGAGTGGATTTCGCGCTCGGCTACCAATCTGGTGGTCCGAAGTTCGATTCTCTGCTCGGCCAACGCAGAACCAGAGGAATTTATTTCTGGTGATAGAAATTCATTTCTCGATATAATGTGGTTCGGATCCCACAATGAGCTGTAGGTCCCGTTGCTAGGTGACCAATTGGTTCCTAGCGACGTAAAAATATCTAATCATTCTGGCAAGCCCTAGGAGAGCTGTTAATCAGCTCAGTGGTCTGGTAAAACTAAGATATACTCTCTCTCTCTCTCTCTCTCTCTCTCTCTCTCTTCTTTCACTCCCGCCTTCTCTCCCTCAATCTATATCTCATTTCTCTCTCTCTCTCTCTCTTTCACTCCCTCTTTCTCTCCCTCAATCTCTTTCTCTACTTCAATCTCTCTCACTCTCATTTTTCTTTCTCTCTCTCTTTCACTCCCTCAATCTCTTTCTCTTACATGGAATAAACTGCCACCAGAAGTTGGAAACAGCAACAGTGTGGAAGAGTTTAAAAGAAAGCGAGACAAAATCATTAGGACACCGTGAATGAACAGTAAAACCTGCTCCTACAGATGAGTGAGCACACGATGTCTCCTCGGATGGACTAACAAGTCTCTGAGAAATCCTAATCCTTGTAACTCCCTGTAACTGTGCCACCGGTAGAACGCTGGCTTTACTGTCGAGCGGACCCAGACTCTGATCAAAGGGTGAGGACAGCATTATCTGAGTATTTATCGTAAGACTCTGTAAGTTTCTGTCGACTTTAGTGAATATTACATACTTGGTTGTCAGTCAACAATACAGATAAAAGCAATGATCAAGAATATACCAAAACACGTAATTACAAAAGGATGTTTCTCGATTAAGTAGTCTTCAACTTGAATTAAGTGAAACTATTCGCAATAGTCTCTCTATACTCGTGTTTGATAATGAAGGCTTGGCTTTAGTTGACAACTTTAAATATCTCGGCACTTAAAAAAAGAAAAAAAAACTAGAAAATATGAAAAAAAATTGCTGGATCAAATACCAACCCAGAAACAACCAAGGACTAACAGACAGATAAACACGCGCTTAAATACGCACACGACCCTCGGCCGGAAATAATACGGGCGCAATCACTGTTTGTGCATGAGAATGGCTTGCAATGGAGTGATTAATAGGACTGCATGTTGCAGTCAAATCTGATATTCAGTAACGAGATCATACGGTTGCAAATGCTGATCTTTCCCATTCATCTTCTATGAAGTTTGTCATTAATTGGGCTTCAAATGAACTGCACTGATAAAACCGTTTGGTGAAACCGTAGCCTGCTCCCGCCAGACGAGTCCCTTTTCATCACTGGGGATATGGAATAACTGCGGCGATTGAAATCCGACTACACAGCGAGTCAATATAGGAATGTTATTCGCCCGATTAACACATCAGGTCGTTAGATCGCTATCGCTTCATGAACACAAAGCTGTAGTGTTATGGACAAAACTCATCAACACTAAAAACCAAAGACTAATATATACCAGCATAGCAGTAGCCAATCTACATAGAAAAATCACGTACGGAAATCACGCTTTCATTGTTGAGCTCAGTCTCGGTATACTTTGGCCGTATTTGAATTGGTTTGAATTCATTTCACAGTCCGCGGACATCATAACAAATGAGTCTGCTTTATCTTCCTGTGCGCTTTATCTGCCAGGCACACAGGCCGTGGTGTATCATCATATGACCGGGAGATTACGCCTCGGCAACAGAGTGAAATTTATGGAATGAAATTACCCCTGGATGTATTTGTGACTACCGTCGTTCATTTTTCCTGTAACAGTTTTGTCTAGTATTTTGTCATCACACCACTGAAATCATCATTTGAAGTCCTCACTTTTATACAGGAACCCTTCTTTCTCGTAGACCACATCCTCCGAGAAGGGGTGGTTTCGAGGAAACAAAGACAGAGTCGTTGTCACATTTGCATTGTAACTTCTGAGTCAAAGCGGTACCTACTGTAAAAATCTCTACAGTCTCACTGGGAACCTCAGCTAACTACTTTAAAAACAATTGTTTGAACAATTTATGATAAAATATTAAATAAAAACTATGACAAAACCTACTGCAATCCACACAGTGCCAAAAAGGTGTATCTATATATATATATTATATATATATATATATATATATATATATATATATATATATATATATATATATTATATATATATATATGTTTGCAACGTTTCCTATCGATTGATTGATCACGGAATTTAGGGCATAGCCCAAACGCTGGGACATGTAAAGGTTATTCAGCGCTGCACAACGTTTCCTATCTTACATAATGCTACTCCAAGGAAAAACCCTTAAGGCTCATTGAGAAAGAAACGTTTCCCTTAAACGTAAAACTGTTTCCGTAAAATCCCTGCACCATCGGGTCCTTATTCAAGTTCAGGCAGACAGTCAAGTCAGCTGTTTACACCCAAAGTCGTTTATAAATACACATGCTCCAGATGTAATCATGCGACTTACGTTGGATGCACGGGACCAAAAGATTGCTAAGAGTACTACGTGTAGACGGCCGTAACACCGGGAGCAGATTGCCCACACCAGTGTAATCGAACTTTAGAAATCATTCCAAAATATGCAAAAATTTTGTAGATAAATATTTTGGATCTTTCCTAGATAGTGTCCTCTAAGGGTTTTGACAAGGTATGTACCCACTTTACGAATTGTCCAGTACAGGCCCGTTGGGGATTACCGTTGAAACACACAAAAGACCGTAAATATCATAAAACTAACGACCCCTAAGAAATATTAGTCCTACATAACGAATCCCACTTTGTCGGGGTCACTATCTAGGAAAGATCCAATATTTTCGAATAATAAGCAACATGGAAAAGAACGATCTAATTGCATAAAATACATTATGATAAAATGAAAACGTCCAAAGTTCAACACAAAGTCTACACACACACCACACACACCACACCCACACATCACACCAACACACACACATATATATATATATCTATATATATATATATATATATATATATATATATATATATGTATATATATATATATATATATTCTAGAATAGGAGCAGTATGGCCAGCATAGTAATGGCGGGATAAAATGGACAGTCACGACAGTAATACCTGGGTAAATTGTAAAGTTAGCACAGTAATAATTGGATAAAATGGACAAAGTCACCACAGCAATACCTGGGTAAATGTCAGCACAGTAATAATTGGATAAAATGGATAGACCGCACAGTAATACCTAGCTAATTGGGACAGTCACCAAAGTAATAACACCTGGATAAAAGGCACATTCAGTACACGAAGTTGCAGGAAAAGTTTGTCGTGTTCTTAAAACTTTTCCCATGCAGTGCTAGGTTTGCCAGCTAGTATATATATATATATATATATATATATATATATATATATATATATATATATATTATATATATATATATATATATATATATATATATATATATATATTATATATATATATATATATATATATATATATATATTTATATAGATATATATAATATATATATATATATATCTATATATATATATATATATATATATATATAGATATATATATATATATAATATATATAATACATACAAATGTGAATGTATGTATGTTAATTGAAACACACTAAACCTAACCACAGCTACCACTAAACCGATACACCCCCCAAACGCTAAACACATCCCAACATAACCTAAACACCCCACTAAACCTAAACACATCTCCACCAGACCTACACACATCTCTGCTGAGCCTAAACACATCCCTACCAAACCTAACCACACCCCCACTAAACCTAAATACACCACCCTAACACATCCCCACTGAACCTGAACACATCCCTACCAAACCTAAACACATCCCCACTGAACCTAACCACACCCCAACTAAACATAAACTCATTCCTACAGAACAAACACATTCCCACTGAACCTAAACATACCCCCACTAATCCTAAACACATCCCAACTGAACCTAAACACATCCCCACCAAATAAACACATCCCCACAAAGCCTAAACACATCCCCTAACCTAAACACATCCCAACTGAACCTAAACACATCCCCACTGAACCTAAACACATCCCCATTGAACCTAAACACATCCCCACTGAACCTAAACACATCCCCACTTAACAAACACATCCCCACTGAGCCTAAACACATCTCAACTGAACCTAAACACACCTCCACTAAACCAAAACACATCCCCACTGAACCTAAACACATCTCCATTGACCCTAAACACATCCCCACTCAACCTGAAAACATCCCCAACCTAAACCTAAACACATCCCTACTCAACCTAAACACACACCTTGATACAGAATTATTAATAAAATATGGGAAAGGAAATAATTGTCAATAATATCTTTCTGTTATCGAGTATTATGAAACGAGTGATGATAAACCCGCAGAGTTTATTTACCACATTAATTACAACGGGAAGGGGTAAGGGGTGCGCTTTTCAATCCTACCCCGTTATCCAAGTTGGGTCAAATGATAACCACGTGCCAAATTTTGTTTAGACCAGTCAAGCGGTTATCACACAAGTTACAAAGGTTAAGGGGGAAGGGGAAGGGGAAAGGAGAAGGGGAGAGGAGGAGGGAGGGGAAAGCAGAAGTGGAGGAGGAGGGGAAGGAGGAGGGGGAATGAGAAGGGGGAAGTGACAAATCGGGTCTATGTAGCTCAGTCAAGCGGCTCGGATTTCCATAGCGCACAAGTTCCAAATATGTATGCAAACTTACAAAATTCACACATATATAAGCTATAAATATTCTCTATTAAAAAGAAACACATGTATACAAACACAAAACTACTGCCCTCATGCATCTTACTGTAGGCGGTATCACATTAGTTTAAGAAACGGCAACATTTTTAGCTACTTAGATACTTCAGTTTCGAAAACAAGTTTAGTAAAATATGATTGTTTCACACGCCAATACCACATTTTGTAAACCACCGACGACAGAAGAGGCTAGCAAAATCATTGCTTTATATTCTAAGGCATTGTAACGATACGTTAAAAGATTGTCCAAATATGGATTACCAAAAGACTTGCCCGGAATAAAAGTTTTCCAGTAAAGACAAAACAAAAACAACTGACGAATCATCATGTATAGGCCTAGCGTTTTCTTGGCCAAGATTCTTTTTCGTTGTTACCATTCATATGACATTTTTCGTTGGCATGAGGATTCGATTATTTTTAACGAACAAAAATTATTTTTATATATCTGAGATTAGGCTGTGCCTTGAATATGGTTTAAATCATATAGCATCTTACCAAATTTAGTCGGTTTCATTTCATGTCCACCAACGCTGGTTTTAGGTAGATGTGGCATATGCATAGCTAGCTCTCGACTGGGTGAAATCAGTTTCCGATATCGTAGGCTTACTGTGATAAAGGTGCTAAATACTTCCTCAGTAATACATCTGAATGTTTATATACGAAGAACTCTCACACCTTATTTATATAACAAACATGCTGAATTATGCCGTATCATAAACATGCCGAATTATGTCGATAATATAACACAATCACACGAATGACGAACTTCTAAGCGAAAAGTCTTCCCAGCTCAAACGCAAACGAACGATGGCCTTTAAACAATTATTATTGAGCTCATCGTAGGTACTTCAACTGGTTATGAGAGTGCGAAGAGGAGGCATTTTCACAATTTTCTGCATGTAGATTACACGAGTAGGTTAATATTCGAAATAAGTAAGAAATATGGTTTATGTGGCTATCTGAGGGCACAGGTGAAACCCTCATTTTCTTGCTATTACCAATCGATGAGACATAACGTTTTGAAAACAAATTAATCCATGAATTGTTACACGTATAGAATATATCGCTATCTTTACTTAGAATAGAGTTAACAGTTTGTGGTTTTCTGCGGTTTGTTTCAGTCATCCGGATATACTAACCAAGTGTGATGCCTGGTTATTTAGTTTAGAACAAGTTCCCCTTGCGTCTAAAACTGGAAAATTGGTGGTATTGGCAGTATCCTACGGACCTACCCACCGCAATGTATTCCTGATAACTGACCAAATAGAACGGGTGTCTTAATGCAGCACAGCAGCATGTTTCATTGACAAGACTTGTTGAAACGACCAGTAAACCAAACCATACATACATTGCTACTAGGCATTGCAATAACGAGCAATAACCTGTTTCACTTCATATATAACACACATATGTTCTGATTTCAAATATGAATTCGCCACTACACCGACGTGCCACAGCAACGTACATACCTATACTAACATTTGCGTGCTTAGCCTACACAAAATGATGGGCAAATCATGTTCAGTATGCTTTACCTGCCGGTGAAATGTTGTTCCATTAGTTCTTCGAGAATTTTTGTAACTATTTCTTCAATTATAAGCCGCACAATGCGCTGGACTCACTAATAGGTATCGACTGCTAACATTTACCTGCCTAGCCTAACACAAAATAATGGGGAAAATCGTGTTCAGTATGCTTTACCTGCCAGTGAAAAGTTGCTCCATTTGTTCTTCGCGAGTCCATGTACCTTTTCCTTCAATTACAAGCCGCACAATGCACTGCAGCACTGTGGTGGAGATAATGGAAGAAAAAGTCGTAGGAGACACCGAGAATCGCCTGCTAATATTTACCTAGCTAACCTAACACAAAATTTTGGGCAAATCGTTTTCAGTATGCTTTACCTGCCTGTGAAATGTTCCATTTATTCTTCGAGAGTCCATGTATTTTTTGCTTCAATTATAAGCTTCACAATGCACTATGGTGATGATAATGGGCGACAAAATCGTAGGAGACACTTAGCACAAAGCAAATTTCCACGGATTACCAGGTGTATGAGGACGGTCGTTGAACGGCTGGCAGCAGCAGCAGCGCCGCTCTGGTGGCCGCTGTGGGAACTATACTCTGTTTTTTTTCATCTGTCCATCTGCATGTGGTGTTTTTGTATGGTAACACTGCGTCCCGGGCTTTAGATAGTTACGCTATGTGTAAGTTTTAGGTAAATAAAAGGATATCTGGGTGTACATTGGCAACTGAAAAGTTTTAATAATTTACTGTATATTCGAAATAGGATAGTATTATAACCGTTGAATGTAAGCTGAATGTAACTATCTAAAGCCCGGGACGCAGTGTTACCATACAAAAACACCACATGCAGATGGACAGATGAAAAAAAACAGAGTATAGGGAGCAGCTTCTTCATTCGACCGGGAACCGCGGGAGTTGTTTAATTATCTAGTGTGTCTTGTGATTCTTTTTCATTCGTTATCCTCATAGCGGGATGCTGGGCAGCTTACAACAGCAAACACGGGCAGTGGAATACTTCGAGATTAAACTGCACCACATTCCACAGGTAAGCAACGCATACTGAACTTCATATACCAATGATTATGTGCCAGTCATTTAAATGTCTCGTCACTCGTGAAGTGCAGACACGCTTTTATGTTGACCTGGCTTAACCTTTATTTTCAGGGTATTATTGTGGCTTATAAATGCAGTGGTGATTTCAGGTCTGAAACCAGAGCATCATTAAATACGCGTTATTTTATATGCCATATAACATGGAGTGAAAAAGACCTAGCACGTAAGTAGTATGTAGATCTCTAGGCCTATAGCTGTGTCGGCAACCGCATTGATGCTGGAGGACACCTGCTGTATTATGTCAGCCATTAAGCATTCTTTATATCGGGCCTGTAGGATACTATCTATGTCATCAGTTTTATATAAATGAAAGCAGCGTCAGTTTTTTTTTTTTTTTTTTTTTTTTTTTTTTTTTTTTTTTTTTTAGCAAAATGCATTTTATCAACGGTGGTTTCTTAACGAAATTCCGAAAGGTCACATTTGCTGAGAATATTCATGATGGTGTAAACAAACCGTACAAAGCAACTTTTGTTATTCGAATCAAAGTAAAAATAACCGTTTTTATATGCTTAGCGGATCCTGGTTTAATTTACAAGTTCATCAAACGGTATGTCTCGTAGATCGGTTATAGCAAGAAAATGAGGTCTGGCACCCTTGGCTACACATATACCCTCAAACTACTTACGTATTGGGACGATGCTACATCATGTAAACTTAATTGTAAGCGCAACTTAATTTTGGATGTATAAAAATAGCTTCTCTATGTTAAAAGTGATCGAACCATCATGCCAAGAAAAGAAAATAACCTTTAAAAAACAATTGTTTGCCCTTCCTATAAGAAAATGATTATCTCGAATAAGGCAGAATGACTTTCTTATGACAATTATGTTCAGAAATTCTCTCTTATTTCCGAAACCAAAGACTAGAACGTAATTACTTTGCTAGCCATTCCTCCTAACGGTTTGTTTGCAAGACGCAGATATTGGCGGGAAAAATCATATTTTGCTAAACACGCTTCCGAAACTTTCCCTACTTCATGGTACAGTAATGATCAGTCTACCTGATAAAACAACCTATGCTTACATTAATTAAACGAGTGGAATAAAGGAATGTGATGCTTTAGTGTTTCGTCACCATAGCGTAGTACTATGAGCTGCACCAGGTGTTTCAATACGGCCGCTCAAGGTTGTATACTCGGCAGGGAGATCCCACGCCATGATACTGACTCCTCCAGTTTTCCTTAGGACCTTACCGAGATATTGCTGTCAGTAGTACCGTCACTGCACCTCGTGTAGTGCACTGTAGCCATTACTATAGGTTGTTCACAGCGTCCCGTCGGACCAAAGCTGCACCCACTTTTTAGTCTTTGACATTATCTTCGTGCCAACCTCCTCTACACCCTTTTTTCAATGTCTGAAGTGCTGAATGGCTGCAAGTGCTGCGTGCTTGGCTGTATAGTCAAGTTTCCATAAATCAAAACAGTTCCAGATATTATTGATCCGCCTTTCTCTACCACTTCTCACTTCTGGACTGTTAACCAGGGCTGCCAGATTTCCACACTAAGGAAATCCACACTAGGTCTCAGACGGTTGCCAGTTATGCAATATATTCGACTTTATCGAACTGAGGAATGTAAAAGTTGTTTAACATGATCTTGTAAGTGCTCAAAACTTAGCATATGAATTCCCAACCAGTAGATTTTTTTTTTTTAACTGATAAATAAGGATAGACAATGACCCTTTCCGTTTTTAGCTCATATTGTTTAAACATTTAGTTAATTTTTATTGTTTTTTTTATGAGAGGGTAAAAGAAGCAAACTTCTCAACAACAGTCGGTACTCTTTTAATATGATGATGAAAAACTGCAATGAAAGTTATTTAATTTGACGATGAAAAAAGTAACATAGGTGTTTTACAAACAAAAGTTTATATATAACATAAGGCATCTTAATCACATCATGAAGAATTGAAGCTGCAAATGATGTCTTTTATTTTTTAGAGTAAAAGTAAAAACTGACAACGTATCCTGGACCTTGGCTAATGTACTAAACCATTTAATATTTCATGAGGATTTAATTACCACTGCATTATACAATTTCTCACTTTTATCGGTGTTATACTCATAGTCATTCATTTATGGCAATATCAACTGACAACGAAATCGTGAGTGCTATCATCTATACTGATAAACTAGGCCTATGATTTTTGCTAAGGTCTTACGTTATACGAATTACAGTTATGAAATCATTAAAGCCCGTTCTTTTCAAAAGTTTGTCACCGTAGTTGTAGAATAACCAAACTGATTATACAGGCACATTAATCATTTTCACATGCTAAAATTGCAATGTGTATTGTAAAGCTGTAAAGTGCGTCGCTGAAAAAATAATTTGCTACCAAATGGCAGTATAAATGTATGCATACATTTCACAAAATTTTCAAGAAAATATACCATCAAAACTACGGCAAATTAAGATACTCTCTAGTATTATGAAAAAGAATAAATGTATATTTTGTTGAGAACCATATTGAAAATAATTTTGATAGGTAACTGAGGTTGGTTGGCGCTAGAGCCAGCCAGTTCGTACGGTCAAGATCTAGCTTATATTCTAGGTCTTGGTTTGCACATGAATCAAAGGTCAGCGTTATGCATCTGATATAAACATCCAAACGCATCCACAAATTAAAAAAGATAAAATTAATTATTATTTTTATGGACTATTTGTGTGTGAGACTTATAAAATATAATAGTTAAAATTTTCATAATTTATTATTAGATTTTAACTAGCATACGCTTCTTAAGTAAAAAGCGTGGAAATTTTTACGTGTGGATTCCACACTCCACCACCTAATCACAATGTGGACAAGATAAGCCGTATTAGTGACGTCATTTCCACACTTCGGCAGCCCTGCTGTTAACGTATTGTCATCTGTTGCCATTATACGCCTCTGTACTATAGTCGGATAGCCAAATCTATACGTAGACGTATGCCCAAAGACTATTCAGATATCACAAGATTTCTTTATCATTCAAACTTTATTTGAAGTAGTATGAAAATAAAGGCTATTTTTCCGTAAACTGAAAAAAATAACCTTTATTGTTGTTGAAATCTAGAATACGAAGCATTGACGAGTGTACGATAGGCCTATTCGTCAGATATTAGTTGACCTTATTTTAGGCGCACTTTGATTTCATGTTAGTCAAAATTACTTTAATATTGTAACATTCATTTGTTTTTTTTTCTATCAAAGTATTATTTCCAATGCCGTACATTGAAAAAACAAGTCTAGTTAGCCTTTTATACAGTACTCAGGTCACCAACCAACGAAGGATGACGATAACTCAGTGAGATTTCAAACCTTTGCTCCATAAGTTGTTTGATAAAATACTCCTGATGTTGGCCAGTCACTGAACTGTTATAATGTAATGAATGTTCAAGTTTTTTTTTTATTTATAAATATGCAAAGTATTCTGAAAAGAAAACCGCAATACAATTTTTATGCATAAACTGAAGTTTCCGGCCCTCCAACCAGTGTTGAGGTGGTTGCTCCTTTCACTTTTCCCTGACAACTTCGTAGACAACATTATTTCATGATAATTTACCAGCAAAAATGATCAAAATGCCTCGTATTTTCACTCGCATAGACAGATGTCTACCTAAAATGAGATTTGAAAGCCCATCGTTCGTTTGTGTTTGATATACTACGTAGGTGATTTAATACAAGCTCATCTTTCTGAGATGGTATTGTTCGATATAAATGGACATGTTTAGGGCCTATAAAGTGGGTGTCGGGGTTCTTTGTATATATAAGTATTCAGATGTGTTACTGACGGAATAGTTTGCTTCTTTTTTCACAGCCAGCCTACGATTATATTATCAGAATCATTGATTTCAGCCAATCGAGAGATAGCTGTGTATGACACACCTACCTACAACCTACGTTGGTTAGGGGACAGATGTTCATAAGCTTGTAAAAAATAGGTACCATCCGTTCTTTTTTTTCTGATCTGTCCTAACGTTTGTATAAATGCTAATAATGGTTAGAGGAGGCTCATATGAATCGGCAAAACTTCACTCCTCTCCATTTAAGCAGCGGTTCTTAACCTATTTACTACCACGCCTCCTTTAGGGGTTGGTCCTTCCCTTGACGACCGCCCCCTTTGTATCTTTAGCCTAATTGATAAAATTCGTGGTTGCTTTTAGTTCTGTACAAACAAGATAGGAACACAGCATATTTACTGAGGTTATTTTCTTAATAGTTAATGAGATACTTGACACTGCTTCTCTTGAGCACTAAGATCTGGTCGAATGCCAGATAGTGCGCATCGTGATCACAATTCACCACTAAACTTCATTAAATAAAACTGAGCTATACATACCTCAATGGAGTCAACTGAGGAAATGTGAAAGAGGAGTAATTATCACAGATGTGTGGGAGGCGACTGACTCCGGACATGCGAATTGCGATGGGCCGACCGCGGGCAACACGTACTGAGGACATTTAAATTCAACAATTACAGAAAATGGTAAGCCTAGTAGACTGGCAGAGTATAGAAAACTAAAGTTAATGCTGTGTAGGCGATACTTTTGTATTTTTTCATAATGATTTTAATAGTGGCCCACGCTCTTGGATAAATGAAATAGTTAGGACCGTTTTGTATTAACTAAATTTTTTTATACTAAAGATAAATGTCTACTTTTTTTCCGGGACTCCGCCCCAGCCCCCTTGGAAATTACTCTCGGGCCCCCTATGGGGCGCGCCCCTTAGGTTGATTTAAAGGAACTGAGTAGAATTAAATGGAAACCAGCCGGTGAAATACTTTGAAAATAGTTTCATTCTTTCCCTTTCTTTATGATAGACGTTGCAGAGGGTTACGGTTTGAATAAAATACTGTTTGGACATAATACTATCATTAATGACGGGATATAATTAAAAACCTTTTTTTATCATGCCTCATATATCTATATCTATATATATCTAATCTATATCTATATATATATATAGATATATATATATATATATATATATATATATATATATATATATATATATAAGTCATATCACATTTCCGTGGGATTCATATACATATATCGAGCTACAATGTCCTTTAATATCTAATTCGCTCTACCTCGGAATTAATATATTTCATATATGCTTAACCGAAGGGGAAAAAATTCCCCTTCGGTTAAGCATATATGAAAATATATTAATTCCGAGGTAAGAGCGAATTAGATATTAAAGGACATTGTAGCTCGATTATATATATATATTATATATATATATATATATACTATATAGTTATATATATATATATATATATAATATATATATATAAATAGTTATATTATTAGTGGGAATAAATATCTACGCCTTATCCCTTAATTTCACTCACTTATTTAGAAAATATCATGGGTTTTGAATCAGTATTTGCATCATAATAATTTATTCATCATTAGATGTTGTTTGCTGTAGGGCTTCCTTTACTAAAATAGACGAGCCTCTTCAAAAACCAAAACATTCTTAGATTTAAAGAAAAATTGCAAGTTTTGCTAATAGACATGAAATATGGGTAAAGCATTTCGTTAACAAGAAAGAAATTCTTATCTTACATGATTAAGGATTGGAGAAGGAGGTGCTAAGAACATGGAGAGGTTGCCAGAAAGTTCTACATGTTACATGTGCGTTGCATTTGAGGAAAATAATACGGAGACTAGGCCAAGGAAAGTATATGTATATATTATACATGTATTAACGAACGAGAATCGGAAAAAACTTCGTCGGTATGAAGATACCTGCAAGAAACTTATGGATGCCAGTAAAGCAATTGCTTTTAACGAAAATGATATACATATATATCATATACGATATACATAGAACCTCACACACACACACACACACACACACACATATATATATATATATATATATAATATATATATAATATATATATATATATATATATGTGTGTGTGTGTGTGTGTGTGTGTGTGTGTGTGTGTGTCTGTGTATTGTGTATTCACGCATTAAGCTGGAAATATCGTTTAGTATCGCATTCAATCAACCTCGAAATGACATAACCTGCAGGGGAATTTATAATTGTAGAGAAGCGACGACCTATCGCCAATGAAATCCCCTTCAGGGTCTGTTATTCCGAGGTTGGATGAATTTGATAATAAATGGCATTTGTTGTTTAGTGTTTGTGAATATTAAAAATGTCACGATTTATGTGATGAAAATTCATGTGTAGTATACATATATACGTATGACTAGTAAAAATGTTCTGTTACAACAGAATTCCATCTAATAAAAGGAGCCCATAAAAACACCAAATTATAGAGAGAAAAATACTATATGCTACTGGTACCATGTCATCAGGTCTGATGTAAAATGACATAGTACTTTAATCATTTTACGTTGGGAGTAGTATCCTACGTAGGATTTATTACCTCGATTGAAATCTTGTCAAACTGGTGCTTTAGCCAGCCTTCATATTTTGAATGGATGAGAGGGGTATTTACAGAAAAAATTTACTCATTAACTTTACAAAGCGTTAGACAAGATTAGGATGAATGTTACAAAATTTAGAGTTCATAAGGCCATCAGTCGTATGAGACACTTCTAATCTGAAACGACTAGAAACGAGAAACAATGCAATATCGAAAAATTGAAAACCATTAACTTCGATAAATCTTTGGAAACATTTCCATTGAGGGGGTACTTCGTCGATAACCCATTTAAAACCAATGAAGGTTATGGATGATTTTAAGACGCAATGGACGAAAAAAATAATGTCAAAACCCTTCTTTATCTTTAGTTTTATGTGAGTAGTTATGGTTTATGGTGCGAGCAACCAACAGACCACCTCTCTTTCCCCGCGCGAGTTAAAATCGTATTAGGGAAATTAATGTTGCCAGATGATATTGCCCATAAAGGACCATTCCTCCCTATCGGGAGAAAAATACTGAAATATAAAAAAAAGGGCGAAGAGAGAGAGAGAGCGAGAGGTTAATGCATTCCGTCAAGGAATTATCGACTTTCGATTCTCTTTCCTGTCTGGGGACGAAGATTCCCTGTTGCATTGGACCTCCACTGACATATTCCTAAGGCAGAGAGGGAGAGAGTTTTTCGAAAGTTTTACAGGGAATACTCGTTACATTTTATATTATCACTATACCCTATTTACTTCGTAGCCAATGCATTGCTGTGTTTAATGAAACAGTCAATATATATCCATCCTCGTGAGCAACCACGTAGGAGGGTAGTGCCGTCAGTGCATCTCATGCAGTGCACTGTAGGCAGTACTTAAGGTTCTTTGCAACGTCCCTCGGCCCCCTAGCTGCAACCCCTTTCATTCCTTTTACTGTTCCTCCGTTCATATTCTCTTTCCTCCATCTTACTTTCCACCTTCTCTTAACAATTGTTTCATAGTGCAACTGCGAGGTTTACTCCTGTTACACCTTTCAAATCCTTTTACTATCAATTTCTATTTCAGTGCTGAATGACTTCATAGGTCCCAGTGCTTGGCCTTTTGTCTAATATTCCTAACAATTGTTACACCTTTAAAGCCTTTCTATTGTCTATTTCCGTTTCAGCGCTGAATGACCTCATAGGTCCCAACGCCTTCTAAATTCTATTCTAATCCTCTTGAACGCTGAACTCAAAAAGGAAATTCACGAATAGGTCGACCTGAGGGGTTCGGGTTGTTCCTGGTTCTAGCTTGGGTGGCGAGGGAGGGGGTAGGAAGACAGGGTTGAGCCCTGGACGCTGATTATGCATGCGAATATTTAGCCTCTAGGAGAATTTGCATTGCAGAAAAGTCATTAACAACAGGGCTTTAATAAACACCTGGAAAGCTGTAACCTCTGTTTGCATCTCATTAAATTCCTTACGGTAAGTATTTCTAATATTAGCTTATATTGCTGATATTTATGTAAGGCTATGGTTGTTTGTATATTGCATTATGCATTACGATTAATCAAAATCTTCTGAAGTGGGATTTTCTCCATTCTTTGGAAACTTTTGGGTTTTTTTTATTCCATTTATTATTGTTTGTATGCAATTAATCGATGTAAATTGTCATCTGGATTTAACTTGAATTATTCGATTAATACCATTTCCACTGAAAACATTAATTTTTAAACGCAGAATTTTCATTGGCCAAAAGATAATTTTTCATTATTCATTCGCCGAGTCTTGGCATGGGAAGAGAAAAAAGTTATCATCTCAGAGAAAAACTAATTAATAAAAAAGTCATTATTCATCTTTATAAGTATCCCGGAAACTGATGTACGTCACCATTTCTATTTAATTAAGTTACATTTTAATGCACTACATCATAATCACAAAGAATGTGAAATGTAATACAATTTAGGAGAATGGAAAATTGTAGACATTTACCTCTGCGGTGTAAAAATAATTGAAAAAAATGATAGATAAAAAAAAAAATGAACGGAGCGAGTGAAATTCAAGCCACATTTTACAGTTTCCAAAAATGGCAGCTGGAAATGTTCAGTGATAATGAATGTGTCGCAAAAATATGAATAACAAAATGGAAATATTTTCAAAGAACTATTTACGAGATTTTGTTTAGAAGTCCGAAGGCGAGAAAGAATGACTGATATTACTTCTGTCTTCATAACAAAATAGCAATGATTCAGTTTCGCTTCAAATGAGGTTATATTGTGGATTTCTAGAAAATTCTCTATATTAATTACAGGTCAGTTAAGAGTTTTTTTTATTACAATATCTGGTGCGTTGTTAGAAATGGGAGGAAAGGACACTATGTAAGTATAAATACATTTCAAAAATATATTTTGTGCTCGTCTGATAACTCACACTTACACAAATTCTGGAAATTATCCAGTGTTTCATTTCATATCTTATCTCCGGGGTTTACAGTAAGTTTATATATATATATATATATATATATATATATATATATATATATATATATGATATATAGATAGATAAATATATATTATATATATATATATATATATATATATATATATATATATATATATAATGTGTATATATATGAATATATATAGTATATATATATAATATATCTATATATATATATATATATATATATATATATATAATATATATATATATATATATATATATATATACAGGTAAGAGACATAATATCGTCATAGCATTTCGATTTCTTTACAGTTTCTAGATACGCTAGGTTAAGAGGTCTTTGGACAAGAATAAAATAATTTCTAATTCACTGATTAGAAATCACTTGATAAAGAATCCATATATGGTATGAAAAGTAAAGCAATTAGATAAAATTTTAAGTCTTGTTGGCGCATATCCTATTTTACTCTGTCTTTTATTTATCTTCATGTAAGAAAGATTGCATTGTATTTTCTTTAAGTTTATTTGTGATAAAGATATGCCGTATAAGTCGATTGAAATGGTTTGATACTCCGTGTTTCCTCTCCTGTTATTTAATGTTTCTGTTGCTTGAATCCTGAGTTCCACACCAGGCTCCCCCACTCCCTTCCACGCCTTACCAAACTTAAGGGCGCCGAAGGGCAAGTACCCGTCTGGCACATGGCCGGCTTGATCCAAATCAAACCACTTCCCGCGATTCTTTTGTCTCATGTTTAGCGTCTTCAGCGATGTGATCACAACCTGCTCATCCTCATCCAGACTACTGAGCACATTATGCTCTTGTAAGTTGTTTCTTTCCTTTTCCATTTTTTGAGGCAAAGCGAACGATGTTCACCGGGTCATGTCGTTATGATGCTTGGTACGTTGCTCATCAAAAATTTAAACGAAACTTTTACGGAATGCTATTAGCTAAACTTCATTTTTTTAAAACGCTCTCGGCTGAAAACATAAAAAGCACATTGGCGTTTCAATGGAGAGGGCACTTTGTTATCATATGCGATTTTTCACATTCTCCTTATCTCCCTCTCGAGCAGAAAACGTAATCAAATTGCGTTGGTGTCATTGTAATTTTTTATTTTACGTATGTCCTTCCGCCTCTATAAAGGGTATACGGACATGATATATTTAGTAATTAATTTCTATGATTATGATGTACTCATCAACAGCATCCAAAAATGAACATACCTTCCCTTTTATAAGAGGCAAGCTAACACTATGTCCCTGATTCATTTTCCTTCCCCAATATTTTCCTTATTTGTCACATTACAACGAGGGTAACTGAAACATACTTTGTTTCGACGAAGAAAGTCGATGTCACACTAATTTCGAAAGTTTGACGATTAAGTCACAAAAGTATCCGGTCATTGGTAGAAGGCTATTCGCTACTTTATTTTTTAGATTTTGAATGTAAACTGTACTTATAGTCATATTAAGTAGATGGTATGTGAAAAAATACTTATGCTTTTATATATTACTCGCAAATTAGTGGTATATTGTAGTGAGCCAGGCATATAATTTAATTTTCATTCATAAAAAGGTATATCTGAAATAACGAACATATTAAGTAGCACTTTGTTTTGTAATTTTTTCAGAATTATTAGCATTATTATTGAAAAACCTAAAATCAGAGCTTAGATGCCAGAGGGGTACGCCTTAGGGGCTAAATAATGAATCACAAATGCAAAATATTACACCAAAAAGGAATAAGGTAAATTGGATAGTTTAGACTGAGCTAACCAGTCTAAGGCTGAGATCACAAACCGAACAAGTTCCGTTCCTGTGTCAGATATTTTTTCTTACCGTATGAAAAGATTGTCAGACCTTAAAAGCCAAAGATAGCGATAAGGATAAATAGCATTGATAGATTTATGAGAAATTTATATATATTGTCAACTTTGCTTCGAAGACACTGTTCTGAGCACTAGAAATTATAATCAGTACGGAACATTCCTTGTGAGTTTGCCAAGCTTTATTTTTCATGAGTTGATACATCACCCCTTACTCCTGCTTAATTTCCGTCTTTCATCGACAGCTGCCGCTTGAGACCGGCTAAGTCAATAATCATCGAGGTCGATTGCAGTTGCTGTTAGCTTCGGGGGAAATGCTAGCTGATGTCGTTGGACGCAGAATTAGAGGTGAGTAAACCCTCTTATTGTAACGTTTTACATTGAAATTTTTATTGTTAGTTTTGCAGATGAAAAGCATAATATAAAAAAGCGAAACTTGTGAGCTTTGATGTAGTATCTCTATTCACAAAAGTGCCTCTTGATGATTTATTGGAGTTTCTATCGGAATTATTAGAAAACAAACAACTGGATATTCCATTTTCTAAAAGCACCTTAATTGAACTGATAAAATTATGTGTTAAAGACTGTAAATTTGAATTCAATGGAAAATTCTACTCACAAAATTTTGGTATGGCAATGGGAAACCCTCTGTCCCCAGTGCTAAGTAATTTATATATGGAATTTTTTGAAAAGAAAATTTTAAACAATATAATTCCACGCAATGTACCTTGGTTTAGATATGTTGACGACATAATTTGTGTATGGCCAGGGAACGAAGATGTAAATAACTTTTTTGCCAGGTTAGATCAATTAGTACCATCAATTAAATTTACTATGGAAATAGAAAAAGATGAATGCCTACCCTTTTTGGATGTCCTCAAACGGAGAAATAGTAGTGGGTTTAAGTATAGTGTTTACGGAAAACCTACTAATATTTCTTCCTATGTACATTTCTATTCTGGACAAAACAATAAGGTTAAAAGATCAGTGTTTGCATCCATGTTTCTAAGAGCTCTACGGGTATGTAGCCCAGAATATTTAGATGAGGAGATAGATAAGATTCGGAATACAGGCAAGAAACTGAAATATCCAGATAATGTACTAAACAATGCATTAGAAGCGGCAAAAAAGACCATGTATCAAAACCAAAAAGAACCTTACAACAACAAAAATTTGCTTGTACTACCTTATAATAATAATATGAAAGATATCCCATATATGAAGAGTTTTGGTGTTAATGTAGTTTTTAAAAACAATAAAACAATGAAACAGGTACTTATTAAGAACTCCCCCGACAATGCTAAAGGATGTGTATATAATGTCCTGTGTAAGTCTTGTGACAACTTTTACATTGGTCAAACGGGTAAAGCACTGGAAAAAAAATAGAACAACATAAACAATGTGTGAGATATGCACAGGGAAATAGTGGTATATTTGTACATGTTAATGAGAACAATCATGCTATTAACTGGGAAGGGGCAAAAAAGCTGGTGTGTTCTAATAATGCATTGGAAAGGAATATCATTGAATCTAGTTTTATAAAAGAAAGTTACAACAATGATATGAACATCTGTCAAGGAATATATAAACTTGATCATTTAATATCAAAAGAAATTTGTAAACTGTTTAAATTTTAAGGTAGGCTGTAGAGATATATGGAAATAGGATTATTATATTTGTAAACACAGTAAAGGGGGCAGTAGTGGTAATGAGATATTCAATCCCGCCTCCCTGACACCTGTCAGGTGTGGACTTGTACCCTAAGCGGTAGTATCCCTTGAGAATTTATTGTAAATTTTAGCCAAATGATTTTTGAAAGCCACTCCTACCTTGACACCTGCCTGTGGGTGGATCTGCAGTCTCAAACGGTTGTGTGCATGTTCGTCAGTACTGTCTTCATAGTATATATACTTGTGAATTCTAATACTATGTGTCAGTCCTTTGTCAATGGCTTGAAAATAAAGCCGAAACCGGTCAGGACCTACACCCTGTATCTTATTTTTCACCTGTGGATATGTGTATAACGAATCACGTTCTAAGTGATTATAATCATATATATACGACTATATATATATATATTAGATATATATATAATAATATATATATATATATATATATATATATAATTGAATGATTGCATGTTTGTTTGTATGTTTGTGACCCGTAGAAATCCAAACCGCTTGGCCGATCCAGACGAAATTTGACACGTGACCATCATTTGACCCAACTTAGAAGAGAATAAGGTAGGTTTCAAACCCGTACCCCGTTCCCTTCCTTTTGTAAGGCATGTGGTGAATAAATCTAGGGTTTATCACACCAATTTTCATGTACTCGAGACCATATAAGCATTTAATTGAAAATATTTTTCAGTCACCACAATAGCACCTGCACAAAAGGGACAGACAGTACGGTAATATCTGGATAAAAGAAACAGTCACCACAGTAATACTTGGATAAAAGGGAGGGTCATCACAGTAATACCTGGATAAAACGGAAAGACAGCACAGTAATTTCTTGATTAAAGAGACAGTCATCACAATAATACATGGATGAAAGGGACAGACATCACATTAATGCCTGGATGAAAGGTCAGTTACAACAGGAATACCGGTCAGTTCACCCACGGCTGCTCGAAGGGTGAATGTTCAAATTAAAAGAGTAGAACTGTAAATTTGACCGTCAACACAAACCCCCTACTCCCCTTCCTTCTCCCTCCCCTCCCCCCTCTCCTCCCTCCTCTTCCCCTTTCCCTTTTCCCTCGTCCTGTACGTAGACGGCGATTGAGTTTTCCTAAGCAGTGCCAGGTTGGTCAGCTAGCGTATATATATGAAATACATATAAATATATATATTATATTATAATATATATATATATATATTATAATACATACAACATACATAATACATATATATGCTATATATATATATATATAGAATATATATATATATATATATTATATATATATATATATATATATATACATATACATACATACTTACATACTACATACATACATACATACACACACACACACACACACATATATACATATATATATATATATATATATATATATATATATCTGAATATATATATTTAGTTTGGAGATCACGGGTTAATGGAAGTTGGTTTGCACTAAATTACCGAATGTGAATGGAATAATTTTCGTGAGCTAGTGACATAAACAACAGAGAGAGAGAGAGAGAGAGAGAGAGAGATCATTTTACCTTCGGAAAGGAAACTATTGAAGCAATACGACTAGTGATACGTGTAACATCTGTTAATAAATGAAAATAAACAATTGCTGTTTCTAGAATAATGAATGATATCTCATCTTCGATATTAAAAACTGGGATAGAACTCCAGGCTTCATCTCTGGTGCGTTGAACTTTTGTGATGTCGATGAAAAGAAGAAGAAAAAAAAACTTGCACAAGCCTCAGAGAAAAACCTATAAATACACGTTGATGAGTTTTTTTTATTGTATAATTTTTTTTATTTGGATGCTCCATGATATGTTTGTCGGTCTTCTATGTATGACAACTTTTTCAGAGGTCTTATCTGAACTAAGTAATGCGGATGTGTAGGATAACGAAGAGGAAAATGTAGCTGCCGTTAAGTCGTATACTTTACAGCAGTAATTATGGGAGCAGAGGTGCTTAGACGTCAAACAGCGTCTTCCTTTATGTTGCCCGTTTTCTAGCAATATTAACCTCTCAGAATGGATTTCGAATGTTCATTAGTAGCGTCAATTATGGTAATAGCGGAAATGACATGTGGAACTCATTCCATACAAGCGCCCCTTCATTTGAGATAGTAATATCACTAAGTGGTCTTTGAGTTAATGCGTCTGCTTTGGCAATAACCAGAGAAACAAATTTGAGCGTTGAAATATAGATCGCTCAGACTTCAAGTCGCCTGCACTCTCCCCTCGTCAAAGGTGTAATCAACTCTTTTCCTCTTTTCCTCTCTCGTGCTCTACATCTCCGGGAGTTAGATTTCTTTCCGAACCTTCCATCTTCCTGGGTTATGTAACCTGCTCCCTCCCCCCCTCCCCCCCCATTTTTTTTTTTATTCCAATGAGGACTTGTTCTCGCTTAAGAAGAGACATCTGATGGTATTTCAATTGTATTCCACATAGGAAAATGAAAGGAGTTTTTCTTAGAAAATGCCCAATAGTCTCGTCCTCCAATGGACCTCTTCTTGGAAAGTTTATGAAAACATTAAATACAATTTTGCAACCGTAGGAGACAAATCGGAGGTTTTTCATTAAAAGCAACATAACTTCAACAGTTTTGGTAACTATGTATGCATGAAAATCTCTCTGTCCCTGGGAAACTGTTTACTGCTCGTAAATCAAAACTAAAATACCTTTTTGCTTTTCCTGGGAAATCTGGTATTAATTTAATTGATTGGCACTTTTTTAAAGTTTGTTTGTTTTTGTTTTTAGTGATAGTGCTCAGTATCTGGTAGCTTTCGAATTTTGTGATTGGCTTCAGGTTTGTTCAAAGATCCCTTCTCACACAGACACACAGATATATATATATATATATATATTATATACATATATATATATATATATATATATATATATATATATATATATATATATATATATAAGGAAAAAAATATTCGTAAAATAGCTCAAACAACTCAAAAGCTTCTATATATTTTGAAGACATTCAACACAATCATAAAAAAATCCCCATCATGAATTAAAAGCCGAACCTCCGATCAAAAGCAAAAAAGTTCCCTATTTGCAATTTGAAATTGGCTGCGCAGTAGCTGGGATAAAAAGTTGGTTCCTTTGATCCTTCAATAGAATTACCAATACTTACGTAAGTTGCGTTGCCTATAATTAATTTTCTCGTATTTTTTTGTAAGTTGGAGAAAAAGGTCAACTGCGAACGCTGCCGGACCCATTTTTTTTTTTTTTTTTACTGTAACCTTTATTCTAAATGAATAGTATATTTCTTCTCACGAAACACCCCCAAATTCGTAGAAAGTAAAGAGATTTACAGCCATTAAACGTCGTAGGTTGTTAATAGTTTAGTAGAGCTAATTGTTCTACACAAAAAGAAAGGCTCTTTTGATAGAAAAGAAGAGGGATATGCTTAAAAAAGTTTTGTTCCCTTGGATCGATAATAACACGAGGAAAAGAGTAAGGGGGGAATATTTGCTAAGCTGTTCGAAACGCCTCGAATTATAAATCAATACCAGGAAACAAGTAGTGGGCATTTCTTGCTGTTTTGTGAACTTCGAATGAATGACGAATAGGGGGAAAATGATTTGTGAAATGCGTCAGATTATTGGGCAATAAGAGAATAAGAGCTTGGGAAACTTTGCTACGTTTTGCAAACTGCTTTGTATTTTCAATAATTGAACAAGAGGGAGGGAGACTTCTTGCTATGCATTGTAGGCACTGAATTGATAAATTTCGAAATGATGTCAAATAAGCGAAAGAGAGCAGGGGAGACTTTTTGCTGTGGTTTACATACCTCAGCAAAATACGAGTAAGATTTTTGACAAAGTTTCAGTAGAATGAATTTAAACATCAAAATTAAGTGAATATTTTTTTTTATTTCAGCAAAAGATATTTTTCTTTCCTTCCGCTTGTTGTCTAGTCTTCTTGCTTTCTTTCGACCCCATGTGTTAAGTCAGACTCGACCGATGATATAGTTAACTTTGATAATCCAAAGACTTTTTCATGATGTAATTGTATGATAATGTGATATCAGCGTTTATCAAACGCGTTCTTCACGCGGATCAACAAAATCACACGTAAAGATGATCAGTATTCGTTAGTTAAGTCAGTCATGTGTGGTAACATTCAAAATACCTTGCAAGTTTTGACACTTTAGTTCAAAATCTCTCGTAAAATCTCTCACATGTTAGTTGCACAATACCTTCTAAGTGGAGGGAAATTATTAAGAAGAGTAAAAAATATTAATTAAAGTATTTCCAATTTCCATAGGCACCCAACTTCCCTTTAGCTACGTATGATTGCTGACTGGTAATCCGTTCCAGTGCCCATTGCTTTTTCGTGGAGAGACCTCGCACCTTCGTTTTGAGAATTTTCTCGTCTTGTTAACAAACTGGATAATCGATTAAAGGCCAGCCTTTTATTAACCGTACTATACTCTGTTTTTTTCCATCTGTCCACCCGCCTGTGGTGTTTGCGTATGGTAACACTGCGTCCCGGGCTTAGGATAGTTACGCTATGTGTAAGTTTTAGGTAAATAAAAGGATATCTGGGTGTACCTTTGCTCCTGAAAAGTGTTTTATAATTTACTGTATGCAAATTGCACCGTTAATAGTCGAAATAGGGTATTATTATAATTGTTGAATGTAAGCTGAATGTAACTATCTAAAGCCCGGGACGCAGTGTTACCATACGCAAACACCACTGGCGGGTGGACAGATGGAAAAAAAACCGAGTATAGTTATAAAAAACCATCATAAGCTATAAAATCGAATTAAGAACAGCGGACTTCACAAGATTTTTCTTAATTGCCTGTCAAAAGTCAGCGACTGTCTCCCACCACATGTTTGGCTCCACCCCGCCGCGCGCGCTCTCTCTCTCTCTCTCTCTCTCTCTCTCTCTCTCTCTCTCTCTCTCTCTCTCTCTCTCTCTCTTTGTCATCGTGAGACAGAAGCCTTTAAATTTCAAGCAACTATTTGAAACTTGAGTCCTAAAGAAAAATATATTTATTTTTTTGATGGAGTTCCTGGGTTGGAAGTCAATTAAACAGGACAGAAAGAAGGACTTAGGGGACTCTCCCATTTTTCATTTTAATGATCAAAGGCGTTACTTTGATTGGAAAGTAGCATTTTATCCTTAAAAGAAGTTAGCAGCAAAAAACATGTTTTGAATTAGGAGAGCACTGTAAACATTTTTTTTAGGAGAAACTGAAAACGAAGGGACGAAGACTTCTTGGTCCTAAAAATCATTTGAAACAGAGGATGGAGATATACGGCATGATAGAGGAACAGAAGAGTGCGTCTGCCTCATTATACTTTCTTTTGTTACATCCCTCTTTCTTTCTTTCTGTACGAAATCTTTATTGAACTTATACATTGGATACTGGCTCGTATCCATTCCATTTTTTGATACAGGAACTAATGACGAATAAGAGAAACGGGGAATCTGTAAACATTGGGACAAAAAGTATACCTGACTAGAAATCAGGGAGACGCAGAAGGTAGTCAGAATAAAAAGTAAACTTGTGTGCATGCGTTTTGAACATAGGCATCAGTAATATTGACAGGAGACTTTTCCTCATCTTGAAAATGAAGGGAATGAAATACAAGTAGGCGCATGGGATTGCTTTTTCCTGTTCACACATTTGTGTCACTACTCATAGTTTCTGAATGACCAGGGAAATTATGAGAGAGTTCACAAAATTGACCATTCAACTCCGCACCTTCACATTCCATTGAATAATGAGTTAGTCCAATTTTTTTAGAGCAAGTTGAAAGTTTTCTCATTCCAAAGTTCCTCGGTAAATGATGAAAGGAAAAGTTGATTCTGAGAATCCCGCCTCTTCAGTGTTAATGCATTTTAGTGGATTCTGGGGAAGGAATATTCTCTCTCTCTCTCTCTTTAGGCTTTAGGCTTAAATTGTACATTCCAGGTCCGACATATATATATATATATATATATATATATATATATATATATATATATATATATATATATGTGTGTGTGTGTGTGTGTTGTGTGTGTGTGTATTTATTGACTGTCTAGCTCTGTAAACTTAACGTAGTTGTCGACGTTTCAAATGGAGTTCTCTATACATCGTCCATGAAAAGAAATATTTGTCATCAAAAGTTAATTACCATTTCTAATATGTAAGCATTTAGGATCTGTTATTGTATACTTTTTTTTGAACAACCGCTGTTCGGCAGGCTCTTAAAATACTGAATCATTGCTAGGTCTCTTTCTCGGTCTACCTGAACAGCTGTCGTACAGCTCAAAAAACAAAAGACAATGTGTGTCGTTAAAATGTTAATTTCAATATTTTTATATGAATGGTGTTTTTTTTATTCAGCCTAGTCATCATTCTCTTTACCATTCAGATCTTATTGACAGCTGACAGCTCTTATCTTTATCATTTACAAATTTAAAAGCCTTTCGCGAATTTCCTAATCAGTCTTCTACTGATTCAGTATTGTTTCTTGTTACTGTCTTACCCTTCCTGAATTGAGATGACAGGTTCAATCGTCTTGGTTATTTGTAAAATTCTGCTCCCATCAAAATGGATTACAGTTTGTGTCCTGTAGAAGAGAACAGGCGCATTTATCAAGTCTCCTATGAGACTGAGGCATCAGTCTTGTTCCTTTGCAACACAATGAGGCAGAAACATCTTCTGTGACCCTAAATAGCTTACTCATCTACAGCCTCTGGCAGCCTTGCATTCTTTCATGTTTTAAAACCCGTCTCTCGAATAAGGGTGAGAACATAAAAGTGGATGGGGGCGGGGCTCGGGTGGTAAAAAAGAGGACTTAAAGGCGCTTTTCTTAATAGGTATCTGTGTTACATTAGGTCAGATAAGATAGCGACTCCGTCTCTGATTTTTTTTCTTTTATTTAATAAGGATAGTCGAGGACAGCGCCCGCAGAGATTGAAAGAAATTCGTGGAATTTATATGGCTCTTCCTATTTCCTTATTCTTTTGAAGAATACTTACAAGTAATAATCCTTTTTCATGAGGGGGGGGCGTTGCAGCGGTTGGGCTAGGGGCGGAGAGAAGCGAGACCCTCGCAATTATGAATAAAACCTCTTATGCACTTAACTGTGACCTAATTCTGGCAAGCCATTTTTTTTTATAAGGATCAGTGTTCATTAAACAGCCCCAAAGCACCGGCCATTGATCTAAACGAAAACATCCTCATTTGATGTTCCCTCATCTCGCTTAGAAAATGTCTTTCAAATAATATGGGAGTCTGCTTTTTCATCTTTGTCAACAAATAGTTTTAAATAACTGTCGGTTTTTCGTCAATGTATTCTTGCTGTTCATTTAAGACTTGAAAGAAATTTATAGTTTCGGGAAATCTTGTTTTTTTAATGTTTTAATAATTACTTGCTATTTTTACAGTGAATGATTCCATAATGTAATTCTTTTTATGGAAAATGAAAATGTTTTCTTTCCACGTTAGAAATACAATTTTGCATTACATTTTGATTAATAAACTCTTATATTTGTACGCAAATATAATGTCCCACATTTGATATTTGGCAACCATTTCTTTATCTTAACTTTCATTGTAATTGAAAAAAAAATAATGTTTTACTCACTTATCAATACTGATAATTACGAACGAAAGTACATGATTTTTGTTTTCATCCTAACGATCAGTCCAACCTCGAAAACTCTCTGAAGTAAAAATTGTTAAAGGGAAAACACTGATTTGTCTTAGATTTCATTAAAAAGAAATAACAAGGCCTTTAATGGCGTAGGAGTAAAAGGTCCAGAGATGAAGATAAGTACAGACAAATTGCCTTCGTTTCCGTCTTTGCACAAGAAACATAAAGAGAAACCCCTCAATTACAGGAACAGTTTCTCAGCCTTCGACGAATGAGGCTCATAGAAAACTTGAAGAAAGACTGAGAAGGTGAAGGACAGTAAAAGGTTTGAAAGGTGCAACAGGAGAAAAACCTCGCGGTTGCACTATGAATCAAGTGTTAGGAGAGGGTGGAAATTAAGATGGAGAAAGAGAATATGAAAGGAGGTACAGTAAAAGGAACGAAAGGGGTTGCAGCTAGGGGCCGGAGGCACGCTGCAAAGAACCTACAGTGCAGCGAATAGTTGAATTCCAGTCTGTCACAGATATCATATTGCTGGCAGTCGTCATTGTCACCTTTGGTAAAATCTTAGTTAAAATCTGCACAAACCTTTTTTCGTAATCAGGATAACAGACAAACATGCGTACAAACAGACAACTCGAACCAAAAACTCCAGCCCTTTAGCAGAGGTTGCAGTGCACCATCCTTCGATGGTCGCAGGAAGAAATCAAGGAAAGTAAACTGCCTTACTTTTACTTTTTCTTAGGTGGCGAAGAACTGCTGTAAAGAGGAGCACTTCTAAAATTGCTTTCGTACTCTTCAGATCTGAGCCAGTGTGTCTGAAACTTTCAACATCTTAGTGTTGTCTCTCTCTCTCTCTCTCTCTCTCTTTTAGCATGCCCTTGCTGTAACTTCACATGCGAAGGTTTGAGTCACATCAATGAAAGGGCAGCCTCATCATTCATTCTCTTCTCGGTTTCAAGGCTTGTAGTAATCTTATAAAAAAATATGAGGAATTCGGGATATCATGGGTGCATTATGGTTATTGAACAGGCATACAAATCTCGTAAAAGTAGATAGTCTTTTCTGTAGGTATGCATTCAACTCTTGTACCTGTACTTTCCTATTAAAGCAAATTTTATCCAAACTCTAGTTACATTTTATTTCCATGTAAGGCTGAAATACCCTATAAATTTAAACAAGATAGCTTAAACAGTATTTTAAAGTTCTCTCTTTATGGGATACTTTCAAAAATATTTCTTTTTGCCTTTGGAGGCCAACGAAGCGGTAATAAAATCTTCACATGGACAGGAGAATTTGCATTTATTGCTCATTTAACCTTTTATAGAACAATCGTTTGATCTCAAACAGATATTAGAATCTGCATCGCGCATTTTTTTTTGCAGTCATAAAAATGCTTAAAAATGGCGAACTTCTGCAACACAACACCTTTCTGTGTTGATCATTTTTCTTTCCCTCGTTTTGTTGTTTTGCACATGTGGGTTGAACTGTGCATGTGAGTAGAAAATTATTTCTGTGTTCTAATTATCATCTGACCTCTGTTTATTTACCTTCTGTGTAATCATTCCATCACTGCAATACTGCTTTTATATCGAATAACATTCACACCATAAAAAAAGACAGTAGACTCACCGAACACAGCAGTCTTTCATTCATTATCTTCTAATGAATAACATTCCGCCTACAGCATTTTTGCTGGATCAGTCTTCCAGGTATTAATGAAAGGCCGCTCATACAATAGCGTGAGTAATGATGTGTCCGGAATGGATCGTTCAGCCTTCCAAAAAGGAGGGTCGACGTCGGCGTCGGAAGTTTATGCGTAAACGAAATTGAGATCTCTCATAAAAACCAGCAGTTTTGCGCTCTTTTTCGTCGTCATCTAAAATTTATACTCTTCATGGTTGAAACTTTTTCATTGGCATTAATGCTTTATCGCTACGTTGGAAATGTAAGCTTTAGGTGCAGAGCATAACAGTTAAGTAAAGAAGTTTTGTTTAGTGACTGAGTTTAAGTTAGAACTGTTTAATTAAAATTTTTTTAGGTAATTGTTAGTTTTCAATAGTGATTTTCCGTTCTGTTAACCATGTCCTAATATTCATCAATGGTTATTCCATATGACTGTATTCCCCATCTCTGATA
>NC_061106.1:20811021-20822253 GCF_015104395.2 Macrobrachium nipponense
GCCTTTTCTTGTTTTGAAGTGCCGTAACAACATTCCATTTTTGCTTTACATTTTGCCAACAGAGTTGCTATTTGATCATTGCATAACATGTTCCTATTTCATCATCACACCAAGGTCTTTAACTGCTTCCTTATTTGTGATGGTCTCATTATTAGGTCCCTTATATGCATATAGCTTTCTTTCTCTGTCTCCATAATTTATTGAGAGAGAGAGAGAGAGAGAGAGAGAGAGAGAGAGAGAGAGAGAGAGAGAGAGAGAGAGAGTATGTCTACCATAAGTAGTAAACATGACGAGCAGCAGCAGTATGAGGAAAAAAGTGAATATTAACGAATAGGCGAAATAAAGAAGGTAGTTGGATCTCAACAAAAAATTTGGAAAGGAAGTGGAATATATATGGAGTTAAAGTTAGAATGTGTGAAGACATCGTTGGGGTGTACAGGTTAATGAGACTTGGTAACAAGTTTAGTTGGCTCAAGTGAAAGATAAGAGCATTTTTGAGATAGTGCAGTCATGCGGAGAGAATAAGAGATGACAGTGTGTGAGAAAAGGCGTGAAATTCGGAGGTTTTGGGAAAATAAAACGGAAATGTAGAGTAAATTGGCTTAATGGTCGCATTGAACAAAGAGACTATCTTATATTTACCACCATCAAGTACGTATTTGAAACTTCAGTTGATTCATGTTCCTCGTAGGGATAGGTTATCAAAGTGAAAAATAGCCAGAAGTAAATTTGTTCGCTTACTCGGGGAGTAAGACCACAAACTACTTTGTTGTTGCTGTTGTTGTTGCTGTTGGGGTGGGGGGTGGGCCGGAAAGCCTTAGAAGGTCAGAAAAAGCTGGTTCACGTTGAGTTAAAGAGGCAGGAATTTTAGGATAGGATATTTATGATTGATTTATAAGAATGAACCTAAAAAATAAATAATGTTCATGCTAAACAGTACAGAAAAATTATTTGAAATAAAATATAGCGTATTTATTTCAATTTTCGTTGGTAAAACAACGCTCTATTTAACCGTGGATTTTAGCGCGCTCTCAGAGTAAGCTGGAGGTCGGATCACGCCTTGTTTCATTGATAAATACCGAAAAACTCAAGTATTCTCGTTAAGCCCGATAAGATAGCGTGGGTAAATAATGGCCTGTCGGATGATTATCAAAGGAGAAAATTCTCCCCCCCCACCCCCCCCCCCCCTCTCTCTCTCTCCCTCTCTCTCTCTCTCTCTTTAGATGAAAAAAGGAACGTCTGATACTTACTGTGTGATAATTGGAGATATTTCCTTCAAGACAGCTGAAACAGTATAATCATGATTAAGTATATTACTGTAGTTGTGAAGTATACCCTAAGAGGAAATAATGTCTCTACTAAAAAATAAATAAATAAATAAATAAAAAAACGAAGAGGAAAGACGACAATTAAGAGACCCTTTCTTCAAAAGGCTGTTAGCGTTGTTCCAATTACACAAGGCAAGGCGAGGGCACAGGACTACGAGCCACGATTTAGAGAAGCGAGAGGAACCCTGGGACTGCAAGGCGCAATTGAGACTTCATTTCACAGTCGAGATAAGAGTCTCATTATCACAAATTGCTTTCGCTGTTCGGTAGATAAAACACAAGAAGATGACGACTCTCCGAGCGTTTCATTATCGTGAAGTGTATCGGGATTGCTCGCACTACCGGGTAACAGCGCCTCAGTGGCGTGGTCGGTATGGTGTTGGTGTGTCACCATGGTGGCCGCGAGATCGATTCTAGCGCATTCCATTGAGGAGTGAGAGATGTGTACTTCTGGTGATAGAAGTTCACTCTCACGTAAAGCCGTTGTTCCCGTTGCTGAATAACCACTGGTTCCATGCAACGTAAAAACACCACACAAACAAAACAAATACAAACAAAAACAAGTTGTGCGGGTCAAAATGGCCGAAGCGTTCTTGCGAACAGTGAGAAGTTGGTTATTTACCTGGAATGAGCTTTATCACAGGTGTCTCAATGAGATTTTGATGTTACCTAGTGTTGATAATGAACACGTGAATGCTCATTGATGTTAGTGAATAATGCTCAGTTTAATAGCTTGTCCTTTAGAGATTATAAAAGATGATGCTTAGTCTGGGGAAGATCTAGAAAATAAGATACTTTTGGAGGTAAAAAACGTGGCACATTGATCGGGGGAAGAATGTTGAAGAAAAAATCGGGCAGGTTTAGCTTCTTTGAACCTTCGTGTACATTTTTTTTTTTTCATTCAACCCTTTGTCTCTTATCGTCTTCGACTTCCCTCGGAACAACCCTAATATCTTGAAATAAAAGATAAAAAAAGGCCTGGCATGATATCTGCTGACTATTCTTCGTTCATATTTTCATCCCTTCCGAGAGCACGAATAGCAGAGAAGCGATTTGGAAGTATACAAACACGCGTTCCGAATTTGTATTTACGTTTCCTTAAGTGTTTCTGAATACTGAAACATATTATAAAAAAGAAAGAGATTTACCTTACTATGGGAGTCATGGGGTTGCGGATCCTCATAGTATTGAAGTGGTATTACCTAAAATTTTCCAGGAAGACACACCAGCCATCAAACCGACACTAGAATGCAGCATCTCTTAAAAGGTGGCCAGGGACAGCGAGTTATCTGTGACTGATTATTCCCCAGAGTTGTACTAAGTTTATTTGCAATATGTTTAATATTCATTCTGATACTCGGAACTGTGAATGTACAAATTATTAGAATATTAGATGGTGAAAATGAAGTTCTAACCTGTGTTGAAGCAAAAGCATATCCTACCAGTAAATTACCACCCAAAAACTTATAAGACAGGATGCCAACGTAATCTTATAGGAAAAAAAGGCATGGCGTAATCGACAGAGGAGTCCAAGATCTTGTCAGTAACGGTTTTACAAACAGATCATCAAAAACGTCAATTCGACCCTAACTATAAATAATGCCAAGGAAGTAGCAAAGCTGTTCTGTAAGAGATACGCACACCAACATTACCGTCAGGATGAACAAGCTGTTAAAAAGAACCATACCACTGCCACCTTTGACGACTTCTATATGCGCCCTCATCATGATGTTATAAAAACCATTGAATAGCGGATATACTTAAAGAGACCAAGACCTCCTCCAGAGGATTTGAAAAGAGAAAGATCGTTCATCGTTTCAAAAGCTATAATAGACAATAACCTCATTTATGACGATCACAGTCTCTCCAAGGTTCTTTATTGCCATCTTCAAGCAGGCGCGATGTTGAAACTCCACAGGGTAAATTTTCGGAAAATGCAAATATGTAGCAAGAGTTAGCATTATTTTTACGTAACACTCTCATAAAACCTTGCTTTTGTATTAACCAAAGCAATGATAACATTGATTTAAAGCCTAGTTTTGTATATTTCTATTTTCCCGTGTTTAAACAAATACGTACATTCTAGATATGTTTGACACACGAATTGACAAAGGCATGATTTTACATAAATTTCCAAGCTACATAAATGATTATTCAAATGTAAATTTGCTGTCTGTTCCGTATAGCTTCAGAACATATTTTTATTTATTTTTAAGTTATATGATTGATGCTAACCTTATAAGTGCTCTGTGACTTACGCGTAAACAGAGTCTTTTCATAGCCTGGTCTTCTATATATCTTTATCTAATGTAGATATTTGCTGACTTTTTTTATACAAAAATTAAGCCACATTTGTGATTTAATGTCTAATTCACCATACCCATGGTTGTCAAAGCCACTGCGTCTCTCAATTTCTAAGCCAGTTCATGGTTCGTATTCCAGCCGGCACAGAGGCACTTATCATTTATAGTTCTTGTGTGTGCGTTATTCACAAGGTATAGTGAATTCGAAATCAAGCGAAAAATGTGGCCTGATATTTGTGAATATATATATATATATATATATATATATATATATATATATATATATTATATATATATATATATATATATATATATATATATATAATATATATGATGTATATATATATGTATATTATATAAATATATATATATATATCTATATATAATATATATATATATATATATATATATATATATAATATATTATATATAATATATAATATATATAATATATATATTATAGAATATCTTATTATATTTATAATTATTATGAATACATAGATCACACGCGCCACCCTGATTAAATTATATCATTCAAAGGTACTGCTAAGTCGGAGAGAAATGCAAAGATTGAATATATTACAGGAAATATTTACATATAGTGGACAGGTAGCGATATTTCATCACCATATCATCATAGAAAATGGAATCAATTACCCTATTCCAATCTATGTAAAAGAGCTCTTCTGTTCCATTTAGCTGCATGGGTGAATGACATCGTGATGACTTCATTCAGTTGGAATGATAGATGAGAATATTAACCGGGTGAATGAATTTGGCTCTTGAAAAAAGAATGTAATTGAAATGAACTGCTAAATACTCGACTTCATTTAAAGCAAAATCTAGAGCAATAATTAACAACATAGACGCCAAATCTTTAATGATTTTCATAAGGATCAGCAACGACAAAACAATTCTTAATAACCAAGCAATAAATCATCATCTTGGGCTCCTCATCCTTCTCACATTAGCGTTCGTAAAGGGTAAATATTTTTAAATGCATAATTTTGCTAACAATATCACATATTTTGTGATATATCTTGAATCCAGAAACTTAATGCTTTCTCACATATTTTGTAAACTTTATTCCGGAGGTGAGTGTCCATTTTTAGAATTTTATGGGTCATCATTGATTCTGCTGCTATCTTTTGTTTCTTTATTCTCTGCTGAGCAGATTCCCGATTCTTTCTTAGGACCTGCTTCATTAAAGCTCTTGTCACTTTTCAAAGGATCTAAGACTTGAAGTTTCTCCTCCAGAGCTGTGGCCCCAAGGGACATTATTTGACTTTCGTATAACTTTCTTCATCACCGATATAACTTAGGAGGCATTTTTTTCACTGGGTCAAAGGGCTCACATAACACGAATAACGAAGTTGCGGTATGCAAGGTGTAAACACCACTCGGTCGAGCGTTGGCTTTAGGCCAAGGCCAGTGAGTCATATGATCACATGGGAAACAGCAAAACCTGCAGGGTTCAGATACTTGATTTATGTTGATTCATCCTAGTTTTAGGCGCCCAGGAAATTTGTGATTTACATTTGAAACTTTACAGAACTCTTTTTTTCTATTTTTTTTCGGTGTCTTTATAAATTTGCCACAACAACTATATATATATATATAGATATGTATATAATATATATATATATATATATATATATCATATATATATATATATATATATATATATATATAAGATATATATATTTATAGCAAAGTTAAACACGTATCCGTGTTCTAATATGTTGTAGGATGCCACTAAAATACAATACAATATATATATATATATATATTATATATATATATATATATATATATATATATATATATATATAGTATATATATAGATATATATATATATACGTATATATACACATACGTATATATACATATATATATATATATATATATATATATATATATATATATATATACGTATATATACACATACGTATATATACATATAGTATATATATGTATATATATACGTATATGTACACATACACACATATATTATATTATTCATGACTAGTTCCCCTAACTGACAGAAGAGCTTACTAATAGCTACAGTATACGCTACCATGTCGACATGCAGACTAATTTTTTATTAGAGTTGTTCTATTCATAGACCTCAAACAATGTTCACTTCAAAGCATTCAGGACACGCACATCTCCCATGAATTGAATTTCCATTACGTTTCCTAACGAGAGACTATGCCACATCTGAATGCTGTTTGGCGAGCCAAGAAAAGAGCGGCCTATTCCTAATGGGTTCCTGATTACCAGTGCTACGTTTGCGTTTTGATATCTTTTCTCAGTAGTAAACACTATTTTCTTTTATTAATATTTTCGAACTAATTTCAGCAGAGTTACAAAACATTTCCAGATTGCGCCGTAAATTATGATGGTTATTAAGGCCAATACACTTGAACCCTTAATTTTTGTATTTATGATGAAGACTTTTAGGATACTAGCTTTCTTTTCAGAGATTAAAGGTTTTATTTTTGCATAAAAGGAGCTGTTTTATATGTTCCGCATCGTCGCATTAGGTAATACTCATTAAATTTCCTTTTTAACCTATTTCTTGATTTTGTCGTTTCTGGAATGTATTTTACTAACACCCAAAATCTTTTTTTTTTTATTTATTTATTTTTGGCGAAACATTAAATATTTGGTAGGGACATCTATCTGACAATAGAATATTCATCTTTTGAAAGGACCAATGTTTGTTAAACAGTCCAGTGTACTCGTAAGTTAGCTTGTAAAGGATAAGAGAAAAAAGGGATCACGTCAAGATTCGCGAACCAACCATTTTTCAAGACAATATTACACTGCTTTGATATATATATATATTATATATAATATATATATAGATTATATATATATATATATATATATACATGCATATATACACGATATATATTATATTAATATATATATATATATATAATATATATATATATATATACACACACACATATATATATATATATATTATATATATATATATATATATATATATATATATATATATATATATATATATATAAATCAAAGCGATATGGTACTGTCTTGAAAATATAGTGGGTTCGCTAATCTTGACCTGATCCGAAAAAGCAAAATTGAAAAATAGGAGAAACAGAGAGCTACCATCTCAACTTCGAATTAAGTATTACTTTCTATGAGATTTCGAATTTCATGTCAGAACTCCCAGACATATTCCGACACAACTTAGCATTAACCCAGACAAAACCCCCTGAAAAATCACTTTCGGTTTTTCACTTTATTATGGGTTGGTTCGCGAACTAAAGGCGGCGCTTTGTGAGGTAGGAAAAATTGACATTTTTATAAATGATTGGCGGTGCATTCTGAAAGTAATCTCATCTAATTGACAGTGTGATGGAGGGAAAAAGATTACAGTTTTCTTCATCCATAATGAAAAGAGCCTATCTGAAAAATTAAAACTTGAAAGGGAACCTACTCAATTACTTTAATTAACGCAGAATAAAACTCATAGCTATTTCTCTTCTCCATAGCGCAAGAATTCTTTTCGTGGAATCTTATGTCAATGAATGACATGAAAAAAACATGTTGAGAGAATAAGCAAGGGATGTTATTTGATTTCTTTCTTGCAATAATTAGACAATACTTTTTTTATGCTTTATATAGATGTACAAAGACAGATACATGCAAGCACACGCATATAAACACAAACACACAATCACACACCAACACATATATGCATATATATATATACATACATACATACATATATATATATATATATATATATATATATATATATATATATATATATATATAATATATACTTCTCTAAGAGCTACGCTTGCAGACCATGTCTGTTGCTATATATATTCCCCATTTTGTTCTGTTTTTCTGCTTATAGTTAATTTTTAGTTAAGAAAACGTGCCGGTTTTACTCTTGCTGAGTATTGTAGTGCATTTTTATTTCTTGCTCAAAGATGAATATGATGTATAAATGTTATTTCGTCAAAGATAAATCTCTTGACATCCATAACTATTAATCTTAAGAGAGGGAAGATAAATTTTTGCATCAATATTTCAAGCTTTCATAATAATGATATTTCTAGTTAAGAACTGTAATGAAATCCAGTGGCTGTTCCACATTTGTTTGTGCTTCTGAAATGACGAAATCCTCATTCTGTTGATGTTGATTGATTTATCGGTGGTGATATCCTCCCCATTTACTGATCATTTTTAATTTAAATTCAAGTTAGAGAAATATGGCGCGCACTCGAATGCTATGCGTTTATTGGATACATCATAAATATTCCCAACTGAAAAACCACAATTCATATTTTCATATAAAGCCGCCATTCACTTGTGAATAAAACGATTCCACTAATTAGTTTGGATAGATAGCATGCATTCGCATCATATTTTTGGTGACTTAATTAAAGTCCCCTGTAACAGCTACATTACATGTAGAACTAATTTTGTATTTTCCTTTTCCAACTGACAAAAGAATGAAGATGAAAATACAGTATTTTTTGGCAACAACACTTTCACAACTATGGTATAGGATTAAGTCACTTTACGTACGCTTTTAGAAATTAGAAGGTATCGTAATTAAGAGAGAGATACATTTGTAGCAATTTTCAATGTTTATATCAGAAAGTACAGAAGACTGATAAAATTTTTCAGTATGAAGTAATAAAATGTAGATTTACTTCTTAATGAGGATAAAAGGTGTGGCCCAAGACAGCATGAGCTACCATTGTCTAATAAATGCTACCATGCGCGTATTGAGAAAAGTTACTCGTTTTTATTATTATTATTATTATTATTATTATTATTATTATTATTATTATTATTATTATTATTATTAAAAGTAATGGCTACTTCAGCAGCGTTACACTTGTAGAGATTCTTCTCTATATTTCGAATAGCAGCTGCCATTATTTTTAATAAAGTATGCTTGAGAGAGGGTCTGCTTCCTAAGTACATTATTATTATTATTATTATTATTATTTATTTATTATTAATTATGTTAGTTATTTTATTATTATTATTAGATTATTATTTTATTTTATTTATTTATTTTTTGTAAAAGAAAACTATTGAGATGGCTGTTTGTCTGTCGGTCCACACGTTTTGTCCCCTTAGGTCCTTAAAAACCTTACCGAAGCTAGATACACGAGGGGAGCGCTTAAAAAGCGTTGGCGGCTTGCGCACCTGGAAGCTGGGGCGCGAGCAGGGCGTGGGCTGGAAATGGGCTGTAATTGGCGCAATCACCCATACTCCAATCATCAACCATACCAAACTGCAGCCCTCTAGCCTTAGTAGTTTTTATTTCATTTAAGGTTAAAGTTAGCCATGCGTCTGGCACCGCTATAGGTGCCAACAACACAGGTCACCACCGGGCCGTGACTGAAAACTCGATTACGCCGAAGGAAATTGGGTTCATTTTTTTTTATTTGCTTTTTGAATTGCCTCATTCCATGTAACCTCAAAGTTTTATTAGTCTATATACTATACCGAACGTATTTTTTGCGGCTTCACGACGCCTTTATTACTGAAGGGCAGTTTGTAGGGCATTCTAATGCATCGCTGATAAGGTTTCTTTAGCGGAGATATTTTAGAGTTTCTGTTTGGCCATCCATGTTGACATGTTGTCACAGGGCACTGAAAACCAGGCATTTTAAGGTTTATCCTTCCTTTTTCATGAGGAGTCGTTCACCTCTGTGACGTTTTCTTTTCTCTCATTAGAAGTTGCACAAAAATGTGATTTTTCGAGTCTGTCGTGCTTGGTATATCATGATACGTTTGGAATAGAACACTATACAATTATCGTGCTTTGCAGATATGTATCTCAAGCCTTCCGAAATGTACATTTTGAGATTATTTACAAAACTATTATTTTATGATTAATTATTTCAAACAAAATTTCGACGCAATTACAATCATGGATTTTCATAGAAACCAAGACAAACTAAAAGTTCCTCGTTGGTCGAGTTCGGTTACGATCTCGGGGTCCGGGTTCGATTCCCCGCTCTACCAACAAGGATTCAGAGGAATTTATTTCTGGTGATAGAAATTCATCTCTCGATGTGGTTCGGATCCCATAATAAACTGTAGGGCCCGTTTCTAAGTAACCAGTTGGTTCCAAACCCCGTAAAAATATCTAATCCTTCGGGCCAGCCCTAGGAGAGCTGTTCATCAGCTCAGTGGTCTAGTAAAACTAAGATATATACTTAACTTTTTTTAGACAAACTAAAATAATGATCGGATCAGTGCTCGCTTTTAGAAAAACGGAAAATTGACGTGAATAGGCACGAAATGAAAAGAGGATCGAGAATTTAAGGGCTTGAAACTATTTTGAAGATGCGAAAACTACGACGCAGATGAGAGTAATCACCATCAAAAATGATTACCCGTAATTATCATCAGCTGAGTATTCAGACTTGTAAACGCCTGGCGTAAACGCTTTAAAAAATAATGCCCCTCCTTCCGGTATTTTGTGACCTGCCTACTTTTTTCGTACTTTCAAGCTGTGATATGATTACGGTGGATACACTTACATATACCTAAAGCGTATTAATTCTTTCTTACAGATATATACATACACACATATATATATATATAGATATATATATATATATATATATATATATATTTTACATATATGTATATATTTACTCAACAGACACACACACGCACACACACACACACACACACACACACGCATATAGATATATATATATATATAATATAATATATATATATATATATATATATATATATATATATATATATATATATATATATATATATTATATATATATATATATATATGTATGTATGTATGTTTGTATACAAGTGATTGACTAACCATCTCAAAAATTAATATCCAGTGATACTTCCCAGGTGAGATGAAATCACTCCATTTCCCTCACCAGCGTTCCTCTTCCACACAGTCTACTGTAGTGTCATGTGATAAAGGAATTTTGACCCTCAGCGCGTTAGGAATAAGTCCCAAAATCGCTTGGTAAGGAAAGCGAGAGCCTTCATGATAGTAAACGTCAGTCGGTGGATTCTAGAGCGGAAATTTAGGTCCTTAGACGCACTTTACTTTCGCAACTGCCTCCTTTCATCAACTCTGGCTCCCGGTACTCTTTCTTTCTCCCTTTCCTTTTTTTTTCTGTTTATCTATCTCTCTCACGCAAAGCACCTCACTAGGGGTGAGTGAAACGGCATCAAAACTATAAGGAATAAAGTCCACTCGGTCGAAATCCCCTTGGGAATGCCACAAAGCCGTGTTGCTGGTACAGTGTGGAAAGATCTGCGTAACATCTGGGAAAATTCACTCAGGACGTATAAGTCCCCCAGAATCTTTTCGTAATAGTATCCGTAAGTTTCCTCCGGACGGAATTTCGGGCGTGAGGCACTTTTTCTTCGAATATTTACTGACTTCCTCGACATTCGAGGGTTTTGCGCGCTATGTCAAGAAGAAATTCAGTCGAAATCCAAATCTGGACTCTTTCTAGAAGCATTGCCGCGTTCGGAGACGCGAGAATGTCAAAGATTTAGCATTTGAAGTTGGGAAAATTGTAAACATGCCA
>NC_061106.1:20822753-20857753 GCF_015104395.2 Macrobrachium nipponense
GAACACACTCGTGAGCACACACAATTGTAAAGACAAAGTCAAAAGATTAAATGAAATAGAACATCTTTACAAAATATCAAAGTAAGAGATAAGCCATATAGTCCATGAGCCAAATGTGATATCGGTACCACCTGAGGTGAATAATTCTGAGTGGTACCAAAATGTTTATAGGGTTGATATAAGTATCTTAAGGCATGATAGCCTCTTCATATTGGTAGCTTAGTACTTTTTTTTTAATAAATTCAATTTTTTACCTAATTGCGTTATTGCATATGTTGCTAGAAATGATATATACTCCATATCCATTATCATTATCATTCATAGATGCACAGGGAGGTGTTTTCTACTGTTGTTAATAACATTAAAACAAAATAAATGCATTATGACAGGACGTATATCAAATATTGTTTTTTTTTAATCTTATGCCTCCCGAGGCGTATGTTACATTTCAGCTTTCACAAGTAGATGTTAGAATTTTTTTCAGCTCGTGTTGATCGATTCCTTGATATGTCCTACTGGGTAAGTATCATTTTAATATGTAATTAAGTTTTTATTAAGACTAATATTTAGATAAGATTAATATAATCTTCCTTTTCTTATCTAAACATTCAAAATTTGCATGCAATGCTAAAGGGGCAGCAATGTGGCAGACATTACAAAAAGATAACTTCTTTCATTTGATATCAGAAACGTCCCTGTTTTCAGAATCTTGATTTTAATCTGAGTATTGTTTTGTTTGCAGGTACATAGAGTTCATGTGATGTCCTAAAGTCTACAAGATGGATTCAACAAGTAGTGATGAAGATAAGAACCTTGCCAAAGAAGCGTCAGCGCAAAGACTGTATCCTTCAATGTTCTGCTGGAGACTCTGAGCCCCTGGTGTCTCTGAAAGACCTGGAGTCTTGGAAGGTTTTGTTCTGGGCTGCAGAGATAAGGCAACATGGTCTCCAGTTTTGGAATTAGCCAATGGCCTCAAAGAGGGAAAGTACCCCAAATACAGTATCATCGTAAATGCCGTAGCATTCTCACCATGAAAAAGACACTTGACTCTATCATTTCCAAAAGCACCAGTGCAGAGTGAAAGTGAAATGCTTTGTTCCTGAAGATCCTGCAGAGATACACCAGGTTTCATCAAGAGTATGATAAGATATGCATTTTTTGCAACAAGTCGAGTAAGTACCTGAAAGGACAAAAAACTAGGGAGAATCTTGTTCAGTGTGTTGAGTTGAGAGCAGATGAGACTATCCGTAGTGCAGCAACCAAAAAACATGACCAAAGAATCCTTGCCTTAACGAGCAGAGACCTCGTTGCTGCTGAAGGGCACTACCACATATCCTGCTACAAACTCTACACAAAAGGAGAAACAGTGACCTCAAATAGTCCAAGTGAGAGCCAGATCACAACCAGGAGGCAGTCTATGAGGATGCCGAGAGAAGGGCATATGAAGATCTCTTCTTGTATATGAGAAATGAGCTTTTCTATAACCCTGATATAGTGCCCATGACAGACCTTACAAGCAGACTTGAAAGATTCATGAACTCTCTTGGTATCACTCAGATAAACCTTCAACAAGAAACATGCTCGTCGCAAAATAGAAAGTGAGCTAGGCGGATCAGTCCACTTTGTCTCCAATGAGAAAGGAAACTGCTACTTTATCCAGACAGTCTGGTGCTAGACCATCTCGCTAGACATGCCTACGATATGAAACAGGAGCTGCTAGAGGCCAAGACTGTCATATCAGAAGATGTTTTGACCAAAGCAGCAATAGAACTGAGGAACCAAATAAAGAACCTAGCTGTCCCATCAAACAGGCCACCTGATACAGAGCAGGCTGTCATCCCTGAGTGTGTTACTAGGTTTATGTATACCCTGCTGACAGGAGAGCCTGAGTGTGCAAATCCCTCAGAAAGAGTACAGCGTCTAGCTGTCTCATATGGCAGTGATTTGGTCTTTTCTATCACCTGTGGGCAAGACAAAACCACCCAAGCATGTGCTTCTACCCTTTGTTGTCAAGTCTCTAACAGGGAACACAGAATTGATTAGAACTCTTAACCGTCTTGGGAGCACCAGCGTTTCCTATTCACAAGCCGAGGAGATTGACACTGCACTATGCATCCAAAAAATGGAACTCTCTAAAGATGGCATCCCCTTGCCAAGAAATATCTTCCCGGGTGTATTTACTACCCTAGCCTTTGACAATATTGATCGACTTGAGGAGACACTCAGTGGAGCAGGAACTTCTCACAGAGTCAATGGCATTGCTATCCAGCCTAAAGTGGCAGGGCCCATGCCAAAGACATCCCTGCATGAAATCACAAAATCCAAGAAAAGAAGCATTACTCCTGTTCCCACCTAATGCTACCAACTTACAATGCTGGGAAAACGAATGTTGGGCTGCCACAAATCAAGGCAATAGATGCTAAAACAACCAGAGAAGTCTTTGATGCAAGGATCAAGAATCTTGTCTGGCTATTGGCTCGAATATCAGATCCTGAAAATCAGACTGTCAGCAGCTGGACTGGGTTCAACATCAAGATCCGCAGTCATATTTCAGTAATCCAGGATACGATCGCCTATCTGCAACTATCAATGCTCCTGCAACAGAACTATCCACTGCAAATGAAGTACTAGAACAAGCACTCCACATCGTGCAGGATTTACACATGGACAAGATTGTCTGTGTGTTGACCAGGCACTTTTTGCAAAAGTTGTTGAGATACTGTGGAAGCAAGACAAATTCAAAAATGCGATCATTCCAAGGATGGGCGAATTCCATACTATTTGCAACCTCCTCTCCATAATAGGGAAGCGATTTCAGGATGCAGGGCTCAGGGACCTGTGTGTTGAATCAGGGGTAACAGCTGAAGGATCAGTGTCAAGAGTGATGGAAGGCCACAAGTACAAACCAAGCAGTTTAGAGTGGCACAAGCTTGTGTATGAAGCACTTATGAGGCTTGCCTGGAAAAGCTTCCTTCCATGGATAGAAGAAACTCGCAAAGAAGACATATGCCACCTAGAAGAAACGTTAAAGTGTATAGATGAGTTCCATGGTAGCATCAGTCACCCATCCCTCCAACAGGTACTTGAAAATGAATCATGCACACGCATCTTGAAGTTGTTCCAAGACTTCCTTGAGTCACTCGAGATGAAAGCAGTCTATCTGCATTTTGGATGTCCTACATAGATATGACAGAGATCATGTTGGGCCTCATTAGGGCTTCCAGAGAAGGGGACTGGATGCTTCACCTTGCAGCCATCCGGAAGATGATTCCATGGTGTTTTGCCTATGACAAGATTAACTATGCCAGATATCTGACTTACTTACTATATGCACAGAGTCTCGACATGTCGATTGATCATCCTGAGGTGCATGACACTTTATGGAAGCTGGGTTTTCAGTACAAATTGGCTCTCAAAATCCTTTTGGTCGAATACCTGTTGATCAAGCGATAGAGGAGACAGTCAACAAAGATACACAGACACCTGGAGGTACAAAGGGGTTCAGCTTAAAAGGGGGAGCAGTAGCTAGATACTATCTCACATCCGAATACCGTAGCAGGTATCTGAGACAGTTACGGGACATGATACATGTGAGCCAACAAAAATTCAACCATCCCGATCTACTGCTGACTAGAATCAGAAGAGACGAGGCAGATGTCCAGTCCCCTTGTTCAGGTGATGGAAGTTAGCTGGCTGAACCCTTTCAATCATAACACAGGAGAGCTTGTCAGTCTTTCAAATGCGACTGCTGCACCACCAGACATAGTCAAAGACCTTTTTGAAGCTCAGAAGATAGGAGAGAGTTGCTATTCAAGCTTTCAAGAAAGAAAGTGGAAGGGAATGCACCATAAAACTGTTCCATGACACTATTACAAAGAACAAACTGAAAACATTTTCTGATATGAGAAGAAGTTCAAACAATCAAGGCCGTACAAAGATGTAGTACTAATTGCTGATAGGAAATGTTTGGACAGATGATTCTTGTTGCAGAGAGCAGAAAACTACAAATGAGTGATGTACTGGCTCATCCACTTGGGCCCTTACAATGGGCACTGGCTAATGGTGATGGATCTCTGCGTAAGACTAACAAGGCAGCCCTAGCCAGAGAGGTGGAGAAGTGTGCCTCTCCTGCAGAGGTTATCCCAAAGCCATCAGCAACAATCATAGATGGCATGAGTCTCCTCCAAAAGTTAAATGGGAATGACAAAACCTTCTCCCAACTGGCAGAATCGGTCTTGTGCCAGGTTCTCCATGAAGGTGCCCAAACCCAGCGCATTGATGTCATTTTTGATGTTTACAAAGAGCCATCCATTAAAGACACAGAAAGAGTTAACAGGGGTGCAGATACTGCAATCCAGTTCAGAAACATGGCACAACATCCAGCAATGGAGAAAATTGCTCGGCAGTTCATCCACAAGGACTAACCTAGTCAAGTTTCTGGTTGATGAATGGAAGGGACCAAGATACAGAGAGAAACTTGGGAATAAGGTTCTGTATGTTACCTGTGAGCAACACTGTTTCAAGTTAACTACAGCCCAATGTGAAGAGTCCACAGATCTAACATCATCACAGGAAGAAGCTGACACTCGTATGCTACTCCATGCTCATCATGCAGCAAACTCTGAATACAAAGCTGTTGTCATTTCTGCTGAAGACACAGAGTATTGATTTTGTGCTTGAGAGTAAGCAATAAAATTCCATGTCCCCATGTATCAGAAATGTGGAACAAAAAGCGGACAAGGTTCCTTGATATAACTAAGTTGGCTCATTCACTGGGACCCAATGTCTGTGGGGCTTTGATAGGTATGCATGCCTTTACAGGCTGTGACACTGTTAGTGCATTTGCAGGTCGAGGAAAGATGTTTGCCTTCAAACAGATAAAGTCTGACAAGACAGCACAAGAAGCATTCACTGAGCTAGGTCGCTCATGGGAGGTATCTGAGAACTCTTCCAGAAACTTCAAGAGGTCACATGTTGTATCTTTCTGAGTTCCACCCATATCACTGAAGTGAACAAGATGAGATTTCAACTTTATTCGGTGCCAGATGTGGAGAGCTAGAATCCAGTCAACTCCACCTTGTAAGGACTGTCAATCATGCATGCTCTCCGTGCCAACTACCAAGCTGCAATCTGGAGATGTCTACAGAGCCAGCCCTTTGTACCAACCCCTAATGGCTTTGGCTGGACAACAAATGAGGATGGGACGCTGGACACACAGTGGATGCGTGGGGCTCCGCACCTGATGTTGTATTGCACATGCTCTCCTGTAGTGTCTGCGTTCATGCAAGCTACCAGAAAAAAATGTACCTGCCTGAGCAATTCACTGAAGTGCACTCACATGTGCAAACTACAAACCTGCACCAACCAAGCCAGTGAGGATGAGCTAGAAGTAGACATGATAGACTCAGATGATGATGACGGTGAATAATTTCTTAAATAATGTATGATTATGTGAACACCATCAGTAAATAGCTTTTTTTAAGTATCACATGTTGACTAATTAATGGTCTTGTTAAATATCTTTACAAAAACAAGCCATAGACTGCTATGTGGTACTGGTTTGCTAAGAAGACGCAGGAGAATATGAAGTATGGCATATTCAAATTCTTTTAATATGAAATATGGATGCCTTGCTTAGCAAAGTGGTAATGTGTTAACCTTACAAAGATGGTTGCATATTGTATATAATGTATTATGACAATACTGAGTGCTTTCAGTCATTTATGAGTTTGTAATGTTGACAGGGCAAAATATGATAAATAACGTATTTTAGCATTAGTTACGAGCAGTATGTTTGTTTAAGACATGATAACCACCATAAAGCTACCTGTTTGAAAAGGCTATCATAGCAAAATGTAAAGCAGAGATATGGAGCAAGTCAAAAATAACAGTGAGAATTATTCACCCCAGGTGGTACCAATATCCAAAATTTGGGTGCTGGGCTAAAGCATATTGACTTACCCATTACAGCTTGGAAAATCACACACTTTAACAAATATAACTTTCGCAGAGCTATCCCGGCATCTTGTCTTTTCTCTCGTAGCTGTCTCCCTAGTTCTTGGCTAAACCATGCCATTAAGAATGGACATAGTTTGTACACGTACACATGAATTCACACTCTTCAGTAACTGGTCACAGCCAGTTTTCAAATGCACCTTGAACAATAGCCTCTCGAACTCACATACCCACAGAACGAATATTGACCTGCTAAGTAAGCATCTTAGTGTCACACCATCCCAGAAAAGAGAGATCAGCTTTCTTAAGCTGTTGCTCGGACTCTGTCTCCATGGGAAGTTAAAAATGATAAGTCTGCACATTCCTCCTTTTAACAGATTAGCTCGGCCACTCTCCTGGCTAGCCCCTGCCTAGCCACCGGCCACATAAAACAGCTCATATATAAAAAAAACACATTGGCCGGCTCAAATCCCAAAATATAGCAATAACTGCACGTCTCTGTCAGCACAAAGTAATGTCTATCACGCTTCATCTCCAAAAACAATTGGGTGTAGAAACTTTTCTCATTTTGGATTCTTGAATATCCCTCTTTGTCTGCAACTTCCTGCGCAGACGTAGCACGCTGTAAAAAGGCGAAACGCCTCCCAGCAGAAGACATCTAACGGCTTCTGTAGACCCAAAAGCGCTGTAGAACTCTGTAGACTTGTAGAAACTCTCGTAAGAACCTGGCAAACGACAGCAACATCTCTGCACGGCTGGTGGGCGTCTTGCTAGCGTCCCGGGAACGACGATTATGGTGTGTGTAAGTATGTCAGTCAAGTCATCGGTCAATCAAAAAAGAATTAACCCCAGACATACTACTTCTATCAAATAATGACCACAAAAATTCCCAAAAAACTAACTGAACGTCTCCCAACCAACTCCATTTAATATGACCACTAAATCATAAGTCATTATCACAACTCCGGCAAAGAAAACATTAAGTTCTCTAACTCAATTCTCCAAACTCATACACCAGCACACACAATTCAGAACTCAGACTCACAGGAACTCCACGGACTTCTGCACTCACATTTTAAACTCAAATTCTCACAAGTAGAAAAAAGAGAAAAGGGTAATGAGCCCAAGAAAAAAAAAACATCATGTAACAAGCCCAGACCCAAAAATCAAAAATGTTCTCTCAAGCTCTGATATTTGAACAACCAACAAAATCAGTAAAAATCTCCAATGTTTAACAGCAAAAACCCCTCACTGCTCATATAATTAATCTCAAAACGCCCATTTATGTAAATCACAAAGCCCAATAAATTACATCTCCCGTCCAAAAAGAAATGCTATTTAAAGCTCAATCCCCAATTACATCTCTCATAAGAAAAGGAAAAAAAAAATGAAAATAAAAAAAGGTAATGACAAGTGAACTTTCCCCATCACAAAGCACATAATATATGCGTGATATACATAACCCCGCATTTTCCCCAACAAATGCAATATGCATAGCTAGGGAATTTTTGCCATCGCAACTTTTCAAGCTATCGGACACGGCCAGAAAGCAACCCATTACACATGCACTTCCATGAAATGCTATGGTCAACATTTCCAGATATTGCAAAAACTCTGAGCAATCACCACTAGAGGAAAAGAGTCAGCACACCGGACTCATCACAGTGTTGTCAGCAAAAAATCCACCTGCGGACACGTCAGGTGCTCGAACTACAGCATAAAAATGTCTAGTTAGACTCACGACTTCAGAAACCCATGATTCTCAAAAAAAGGTTCTATACTGAAATCAAGTAAGCACATTTCACAAAATTATCTCCAGGATATGACTAAGGTGTTCGAAATTTGTCTCAAAAGACATAACTCTCACAAATGATACTGCCCAATTATATAAAAAATTATCAGCTATTCGGGATAAAAGAAAACTACGATAAACTCGTAATTCAGCAGTTATATGCCTCCAAAAATAACATCTCCATAGGACCACAATGCAGCAATGTCACTCACTTCCAATTAGTCATGAAACCAAAAAGAACTACAGAACTCTACTCTTGGCTCGAAAAACTCCAGGAATTCAACTAAAAAAAAATCATAACTACAAAAAAGGTCACCCGCCAAAGATCAATGCCACCTCCATATATATATATATATATATATATATATATATATATATATATATATATATATATATATATATATATATATATATATATATATATATATATATATATATATATATATTATATATATATATATATATTATATATTGCTACTTTCAAAATGCATATATCTCCTCTGCAACTGTACAAAATGTTACGTAGAATTGTGCAACATTTTTTTGAGATTCCTAGATAGCTTAGAGATAGGATATTTTAAAATGTGTGTTCAGATTTCGCATTACATATTGTAAAAGAATATATATATAACGTAGAATGTAGAAAGAGAGAGATTTTCTTTGTCCATTTGAAACTACGATTGTTTCCCTATTATGTCAGCACTGTGAGATTAGAGGAACTGCGAGATCTCCATTTGCTTTCCTAATCTGTCAACACGTTTGATAAGCGAGCTCGAGACTTCATTTGTGTTTTGAGAATCTGTCATCACATAAGATAAGGGCTTCTGCTTCGGTCGATCGAGACAAATACATGTCTTTTTTTTTTTAACAGACTGGTCTCATACGTTAAAAGCTTCTAGAAGAATTGTGCCAAAAACATTTTGTGTCATCTCCCCTATCCAGCTTCCTCAAGAAAGAGAATTTCTTAAGATCTCAGATACTCGAGGCGTTCAGATCTCTCTCTCTCTCTCTCTCTCTCTCGACATCCTTGATATTATATTAACGTAACATAAATTGGTCACTCGCAACTTGAGAATTTCATATTTGATATTTCTTAGAGTTTATTTAGTATTATTTAGTGTTTTTGTGGAATCTCAACAAACAATGTTGTAACAGCGCCTGGTTTTTGTGAAAGTGTAAAACAAGACTGCAGCAATGAAAGAAGTTGGTATACCAAAAAGGTAAAGTGTGTTATATTTTTATTAGTTGCAACTAATATCTAATGGTTATGATGGTTTGGTAAGAAACTAATAATGGATAGGAACAGTGGTTAACTAATAACTAATAACAGATGGTTACGAAGGTTTGGTAAAAACTGATGGTTACAATGTTTTGAGTGAAAAGATTTACACTTTTACACATTGCAAATTTTTGTGTTTTGTGTTTGTTTCATTTTGTGCATTTTTCAATTTTCTTGTTGAAATGCGCCTTTTTATTTTGATACTGTCCACATTTTTCTGTATTTTCATTTACATTCACAATTTAGTTGACTTAATTATTTTCATTGCTTAATCATTGCACATTTAATTGAATTTAACACTTGTGAATTAATTTGCATTTACTTAGAATTCTTTTCAAGTTTTATTATTGTTTAGCATTTGTGAATTAATTTCACATTTTCAATTATTGCCAAACACTTTTGAATTTCAATTTAATTAATTTTCTTGAATTTTGTGATAAATTAATTTTGATTTAATTTTACTTAATTTAATTCAAGAATTAATCAAACTTGCCTTGTTTTCAAGTTACAGCAATTTTCCCTGATATTGTGAATTTCACTTATAAATTTTGAGTTTAACAATAAATTTTTGTATTTAAAATTTTTATAAGTGTTTTTATTTTTATACCAGTATATTTGTATATGATTATGATTATATTTATGTTAGGTAGAAACATCGAGTGGTAATTGATCTGCTTTCCTTCAATTTACTTGAAGTGACTTAGAACCAGGGAAGTACTTAGACTTCTGAAATCAGGGAAATACTTAGACTTTTAAAGTTGTTGATGGAGTGATGCCCTTTGATTAATTTAATTACTTACAAGATTACCTCACACCTGTTTTGATGAACTTAGTCTGATTTTCTGCAATATTGGTAAGTTGTTAAGGGATCACTGTTGCCTTTAGAGTATTCAGTCGTTTAATACCTGTGATGAGGGTTCAGGTGTCAGGCTTTTGTGAGGTAACAGTTGATGAATGGTAACCAGATACTTGGCACTTCGTAACAATATATATCACCATCTCAATAATAACACCACTCCGGTGATAAAAATATTTCCTCCATTTAATTAATAACCACACCACCATATTCCCTTTTATTTCACCAATAACCACGTGTTAATAAAAACACCACTCCAGTAACAAAAAATATTCACCTCTATTTCGGCAAATAAAAAATACTTACCTCTATTTCACCAATAACTCCATGTGGAATAAAACAAGTCTCCAAAAAATATTATATCTCCAAGCAGGATAATCAAAAATGTAACTCCACCTCCAAAACAATGCACTTTAAGCATCCAGCTGATACACTAAAAAAATATTGCCCATATCTCCTCAAAAGGGTGTCTCCATTTGCAACAAAGATGGCTGCAAAATAATTAAACTAAACATACCTCTCAGCACATAGGCCTTGACTGTAGAAATTATATCTCCAACAAAAATAAAACATCAAACATCAAATGGCCAAAAATATTATATCTCCAATATATTATATCTCAAATTATATCTCCAAAATAATACACCTCCAATTCTCCAGAGAATAACTCAATGTTATAGTCAAAAACTATAAACTGTCTGTTTAGCATAACTGCTGAAAAAAGGCAAAAACTCGGCAAATAAAAATTGTCCAGGAAATTCAAGAAAAAATCACCAACGTGCCACAACTCATCGTAACAAAACTCCAAATTCAGTGTCTAAGCAAAGACTTCTCCATATGCACTACGGCATAGACCACTAGAAACTTAACCAAGTTTCCTATCTTTGGCAAAATTGTCACAAATACAACAAAGGTATTGTGCAAGTAACTCACAATTTCTGGAACACAAATACCCAGAAAGAAAAAAAATTTAGTGCCATTAAGTATGCATTCAAAAAAATGCAAATATTCTCCCATAAATCTCTTTGCAGCTTCAAAAGGCTGAAATCATAAACGCGTTCCCGAACAATGACTCTAAGTCACGAACTGAGACATTAAAAAGTTCGCAGAAACTGGAGAGAAAAAATAAATTCAAATTCACTCATGATAAAAAAACTTGTGTCAGCGATGGCTAACTTCCAGAAAAGGAAAAAAGAAAAATCAACGGCACTGTTAACTATCCCCCGTGACTCACGTAGACGTCAAACAATCCTCTGCTGAACTCATAAAAAAAAAGAAAAACAACAAATGTGTCGTTAGTACCTCCCAAATAAAAAAAAAAAAAAAACAACACCACCCTTGATAGCATTACAACACCCATGTTAGTATATAAAAAAATCACCAGTATTAGTATAAAAAAAATCACCAGTATTAGTATAAAAAACATCACCAATGTTAATGCTTGCCCATTCACCAAAAATTCAGCACAAAATTTCACCAAAAGTTCAGCAAAATTCAGCACAATTCACCAAAAATTCAGCCAGATTCATCACCCATGAACGACTGAAATATTCTCTAAAGTCACAGAAACTGTAAATAATTAACCAAAAAATTTCTCCCATAATTCATTGTAATAATTCTCCGTAACAGAATTATCTGTAATAATTATAAAATAATCTCCCATGAAATATCTCAAATAATGATAATTCTACGCAAGTACCCCCCGTAAAATATCTCAAGTAATAATAATAATAATAATAATTCTCCAAAGTAATAATTCTCCTGCAAATATCTCAAGTAAGGGCATTAATATTGCCAATTGCCCAGTATACACCAATTACAACACAAGGCACCCATCCACCACCAATCACGACTCCACCTGACAACATCAGTCAGCAATCATCATCAGTCAGCACCACCAGACATCACCATTCAGCACCACTCGGCAATCACCATCACTCAGCACCATTTTAAAGTAATCTCCCCAACACCAATCAAATCTCCATTAAAAAAAAATAATAATCTCTGTGTCCCCATTATAACTGTGCCTTCCAAAGCATAAGGAAAACTTACACCACATCCATATGCATTTCATTTCCTTTTCTCTTCACTCAAGAGAAAGAAAATCTCTTTCTAAAAAAAAACCCCTACGGGCATCTCACATCATCAACCAATCATTATCAGCTGATGACCTTTGGCATTGGAAATCCATTATCCAAGGCCAGATTCTTCCCCCAATACCACGACACAAAGAAAAAAAAAGAAGGAATTCACCCCCCACTAAAAAAAAAAAAAGAGCTTTACCCCCCCAGTCAAGCAATGCCCCTTGAGGCAGACCACTACTCGCCCCTTGCAATACCCCTGTGGGTCGGTTCAGCAGAAATTACGCTGACCGCGTAAGAACGAGTGGCGCTCTCTGTCCAAGCAAAAAATGCAATTCAAGCAACAGTTTCGCATGTATGAAAACCATTCATACACATGTATGTATTAAACAAAGACGAATGCGTCTCTTCTAAACATGCGCCAATAAAAAAAACACATCACTTTCTACTCCTATGGGGGAAAAAAATGTGGTATCCTAAACCAATCCCACAACTCACAAAATGATTCAAAAAAAAACCCAGGACTCAAAAAAACACATTATAACACTCACCGCTTCACAATGAAAGAAAACCCGGAATCTGCGCAATTATAAACTCGCGAATCTCGTCGGTACAACGCAAACGCGCTCGGCGAGAAGGCACTCACAAGATATAAGTCCTAACTGACTGACCAACCAAGCCCGAGGCATCACCATGGGCAAATTTGATGACTCTAGTTCAATTCTCTTTGCTCAGTACCACCGCTAACGGATGGACAAACCTTAACCGCCACAAGTTATCAACTGAAATACAGCACATTCCCACAATCAGACACTCTAAAAACAGTATTTTATAGCTGATACCAATCTCAAAAAAGGCTTTTTCGTTCGACCACCGCCAGCCATCACTATTAACAACGAGGAGCGTCGCCCCCCGCTGTTTTCATATTTGGTACGCATTTAGCCATTGCGGAAGGCGAACTGGTAACACTCAGTTCCACCCCCCCCCTCTATCTCTATCTCTCTCTCTCTCTCTCTCTCAAGGCAATCACTGGCATAGCCTTCTCTCTCCTCTCTCTCTCTCTCATCTCTCTCATCTCTCTCTCTCTCTCTCTCTCTCTCTCTCTCCATTCCATCAAGTCATCAAATCAGAGTAGGAACTACAAAAATAGACATTTATTCAAAGTAAAGTACTAATTGAATGATTCAGGTTCTTACAGGATAATTAATGGAATGGTAATAGTTCAAGTCTCACAGACAACTAACTCAGATAACCCCCCGGTATTTATATAGTCTTAATCAGTAATTAGTCACACCAATTATCTCTTCTCCAAAATACAGTCCCCTCACTAGGACACTTAGTCCCCTCACTAGGACACTCAGCCCCCTCACTAGATCTGCCTGTTTAAAAGACAGGAGAACACACTCGTGAGCACACACAATTGTAAAGACAAAGTCTAAAGATTAAATGAAATAGAAGATCTTTACAAAATATCAAAGTAAGAGACAAGCCATAACTTTGGCTAAAGCATATTGACTTACCCATTACAGCTTGGAAAATCACACACTTTAACAAATATAACTTTCGCAGAGCTATCCCGGCATCTTGCCTTTTCTCCCGTAGCGGTCTCCCTAGTTCTTGGCTAAACCATGCCATTAAGAATGGACATAGTTCGTACACGTACACATGAATTCACACTCTTCAGTAACTGGTCACAGACAGTTTTCAAATGCACCTTGAACAATAGCCTCTCGAACTCACATACCCACGGAACGAACATTGACCTGCTAAGTAAGCATCTTAGTGTCACACCATCCCAGAAAAGAGATATCAGCTCTTTTAAGCTGTCACTCAGACTCTGTCTCCATGGGAAGTTAAAAATGATGTCTGCACATTCCTCCATTTAACGTATATATATGTATACATATATATGTATATATATATATATATATATATATATATATATATATATATATAATACATATCAGGTATTAACGTAATTGTCATTTAATTTTGTTTTAGTCTCAGCCTTGTGATTTACTTTAATTGTTGATTTATTTAAGGTTAAGTTTGGTTTTTCTTGTAACAAGGCTGTGTTTGCTAAAGACGTTTAGTGGCCTACTCCCCGGTATTGGTATGTGTAAAAAGCTCACTCCTAACTCCATCTATTGTTTCTTTTTGGTGTTGGTGAGAGCTGCCATGGGACTCTGGAGTGTTGACTGGCAGTTTCATCTCCTGATTTTACTGTGTTCGTCCTTGGAGACAAAATTTTTCTTCGAGGATAAGGTTCCTCTTCTAGTCAGTACGGGCCTGACTTGCATGCCTCCCACACTTAAGCTGCGTATTGGATTACCTGGGATTACCTTTTGTGGCTGTGGGCTCAGTTCCTGTGCCACCCACGGCGTTCTGAGCTATTGTAGCCTACCCTAGGTTTTTGCTAGTGTTTGAGTGAGGTGTGGACTTCCTGCGGACTCAGGACGACGCAGAGGAATTATTCCCGGCCGAGTGGACGCAGGAAGGGCACCTCTGCATCCTCCAGGACGTTTTCTTCGCCTGTGCGCAGTTGTGGGGGCATTGTGGCCCGAGGAGGAACGTAGGGAGTCTGTGAACAGGTAATATCCTTTTGGTATTTATTTCAGGGTGGCACTATTAGTTGTATACCCTGTTGCTACCTGTTCTCCAGAACTCCCTCCGATAGCGGTGACCTGATGTGTGACGCCGTACCTGGTGGCTTGCTGTAAGACAGTGTCAGAGTTCCCACCCCCAGTGCTATGAACCCTCAGCCTAGCACCTTTGGATGCCAACAAGTGTGGGGTGTAACCCTTTGTTACCTCTATAAACTGTAAGGAACTTTTCTGTGGTTTCATTATTTTGAAGTTCTCAGTAAGAACATTTTATTTGCCCCTATCCTAGGGTGTTAATGTTTTAAGTTTAGCTTTATAATATTAGTTAGGAGGAATTTAAGTGTTTATTTTTCTTTCTGTATGTCAAACTCCTTCCTTCCTAACCTTATTTAGTTATAGGAGGTAGGTTATTTGGGACCCTTTATTTATTCCTTGTTATTTTACTACTATCTTAGGGATATAGTTTTAGTTAGGTTAGTAATCCTACTGGATTTAATTTAAGGACTGTTATATTTTGTCCTATAGTCACAAGGCTGACTGTTGCTTATTTATTGCTTTGTGTAAATAAATATTTGTTAGTTTTCTCTCGTGTTTTTCGTCTCCATGACCTTTATTTATTTATGGACACTGTATTACTGCCACTCTCTTTCTTGGTGCTTTAAGAACTTGCACCACGGCCCCCGACAAGGGTCGTAATAATACATATATATATATATATATATATATATCATATATATATATATATATATATATATATATATATATATATATATATACACACACACAAGGAAATAAGGAAATGACCCGACATCCGTCGTCTTCCTCCAGTCCTTGGTTTTGGCTGATACTGATACCGCTACCTCGCTCATCCTCTTTAAATCCGAAAATACCCAGCGAGCGCATAGAATGCACATTAGTTTCCCCTAACAAGGTACATGAAAGGTACGGGATGATGAGATTATGCAAAGCTGAGCATTAAAGGAAAAAGCCTCGTGAACGAGACGTCAGTACAGCGCTCTGAAGCGTCCGGTTTGAACCCCTTTCTGACGTCAACGTAATCTCTTCATAATCGACCTTCCCGGGGTTTTCAGCTGGGTAGACGAGCTAATGACAATATGTTTATAACTTGACTTTCGTTGTTCATCTCTGTAGAGATGGGTTTGTCAGTTATATTGCGGTCTGATTCATCCCTCTCTCTCTCTCTCTCTCTCTCTCTCTCTCGCCTTTCACCTACGTCCCTTTACATTGTGTTTCTTTATCATTTATGTTATTAATTTATTAATACTTTTATTCCCATTGTTAGTATCGTTCACACGTTTCTTTCTCCTCCTTTTTGTGTGACTTTGATTCTTAATCAATTTCATCAGCCTCGGCCATAAATTTATGATTTGATCACAGCGCTAAAGACAATGATGTGGAAAGGAAGCTACCTGTGTCGCAAACCAAGCAACCAGTAGACCTAAAGCCATCCTCCAACGACTGGTATCTAAATCTTTAAAAAACTGTTTTCTGATGAGTAAAATCGGCTCTAAAATTAAGGTGTAAAGTCTAGTTCACTGCACCACTGAACTGGAAGCAAATATAGCACAAATGATTATGTTCGTGATATCGTATTTACCGTCTTTTATCAGTTTCACCAAACTTGGTACGGGATTGTATCCATCTCTCCTGTTCCTCTATTACATTTCCCTTATGTCCCTATTGATAAATATTTCACAGTTTCTCTTACACTGAGAAGACAGGGAAGTGGGTTGGGGGAGAGGGGAAGGTGATTGTTAGGATCTCTTTACGTTGCCTTAGAGTCTGATTCTATAACATCATGTGTCTTGCTATATGAAGTACTATTAAGAAAAAAAAAAAGAAAAAGAAAACTGGATGTTCTAAACTGAAAGAAAGGCGCCGTAAAGTGGCTTAATTTCCTACACCAGTAACCTCACAGAGCTCATACCCTGATAAATTAAGGAATGATAACATTTCTTGTCATACTTTTCTTTCACAGAATCAACCTATTTAATATATATAACTGTTGGTCAAAGTAATACTTACTATGTTGTTATATTATGTGAATGTCATCCACATATATAACAAAGTAGTAGGGCTTTTTCTTGTAAAGAATAAATGAGAGATATTGAGATTCAGTCATTTTAATATATAAATTTGCCAGAAAATAGAAAAGTGGAGAACTCATTATGAAGCCAGACTTCTGTTAATAAGCATATCATTAAAAGTGGGAACAATTGTGTGTGCATAAAGTTAAATACGAAAGAAAACTGCGTATAAACCTGATCCCTCTCGAATTGCATGAAAAAATCAACTGAAAGCGCACATTGCAGTAAAACTAATAAAAGCAACATTTAATTTAGTTAAATGTAGAACTCTGCAATCGGGTGACGGGACACGACATTTTCGTCGTACCATTCAGAGGCGAATTTCTTTTTAAGGGCCATTCGATAGCAAACATCCCACAGTCAAGTTGACTACGCAATCATCCTAAAAGGTCCAGGTCTATCTAACGATGAGGGGATCTATCTTATGACCGAAAGGAACCATCTATCGGAAACTTCTCCAGCTTTCCGCAATTACAGCAGAGTGGGAACTATTACTCAATAATCTCAAGTAAAGTTTGGTTACTATCTTCCATTAATCGGATTTTTTTTCGTTCATTGTCTTCATTATTTCTTATAACAAGAACGGAATGAAAAGCAAGTATGTATTTCAATGTTTTCATAAAAAAGAATTAGAATTCCACTTGGAGATGAGGACCTCGTGTGGCTAATTGATACTGTGGAAAAATAGATAGTCAAATACATTGTAAATTGTCAAGTATCTTGAAACATCTCTATGTCAATTCGATTACAAGAAGTCGAGATCAGCTGTGTTAAATATTGTTTTCTCTTTCTGTAGTATTTTCTACTTCCTATACCTTTGGAGGGCAAACAATGCGCTTGTCTTTTCAGTCACATTATCCAGACGGAGGAAGGAATAAGGGTCCTTGCATGTTTATGATCAGGTTATCAAACAATTTTTTTTTAAATACTAACTGAAATTTCCAAATGTTGACAGTCATGTTTTCCATTTGCCTCTGATTTACTTTATTCTTCGATCACTTACCAATAGTTACGCCATTAAGCATGTTGAGAATCTAATCATTTATATACCCCCGACTTTATTTCCCGATTTCTTACAGAGATAAACATTTCCGTTTATGATGACCTTTATGAAGCCTCCTGCTTCTCTTGACATTTCAGTATCCTACATTGGAAAGAAAGAGTTCAGCACGTGCACAACATTAATCTCTAATCTTTGTTGACCTTTCTATGAACAGAAGAAAAAACATAGTTATTTATAATGGAAGCAATATAGTTAACAATAAATTATTATAAATCGTCTGTTAATTCAATTATTACTTATCAATCTGAGAAACAGTGAATTTTGATAAAACTGATAAAGGCTACTTTACCTGATCGACTTTCAGTCTTTTTTAAATTCTAAAATCGTTAAAAATCTCTCGCTTAACTAATGATTTTAATGTTTTTTTTTACTAGATGTTATCTGTGCAACAGTAATTGAAGGTGTGGGTTTCCATTGTACATCTTAACACAGAGACGGAGAAATTACCGTCAGTACGTCTCCCATAACGGAAATCAATTAGAATGTTATCAAAATTAAGTTTAGAAAATCACCACTCAAAAATACTTTCTAATTTTGTAATATAACAAAAACGTAAAATGTCATTAATATAATAGTGGTTAGGCTCTAGGTAAAAAAAATGATTAGCTACGGTAGCGATGGATCTCGTATATATCAATAGATAAGATAAATTCAGCCATTACTCCGTTAGGTATTATGTTTCAAAAAAATGTTTAGTGGTGAATGAAAAGACCTGATCCAAGAAACTGACTAGAATTTCATTCATAGAAAAGATGATGAGCAAAATATGAATAAATTATCATTTATGGTTCTGCTCTTGATCTTACAACATCTCGTTGCTTGCATTTTCCACGCGTTTACTTTGGTTGCGAAATGACCTTTAATCTGGAATCCCAAAGTGATCAAAACTTGGCAAATGTTTCATCCTTCTGAACGTAGATGAATTTCCTCCGCAGTTACTGGCGTCAGTAGTTTTCTCGGGTTCGTCCTCAGTATGTGATGAATGGCTTTCAAATTTAGCTGAATTGCATACCAATCTGAAGGGTACGGTCTAAAGAACAGTCTGGGGACGAGGGAGGGGGGAGAGCGGAGGGTGTAGGCGGACATAGGCAAATAGATAGGAGATCTTTTTCCACTCCGATAACCTAATTAGGAACTAAATTTTAATTATCACGGTACACTCCACACCTTGACGACCTAATTATCAAACGCACTGGAGGTACCCAAAATTGAAATCATGGATACAACCAAGGGAATCAAAAGCGAATCCCTTGTCATTTATATAACTCTTTCATTTGCACATCAGTAATCAAAGGCATAAATTCTTCACGAATGCTATGTGGGATTAATCATCGAAAGTATTTCGTCCTTCTCTACAAACAAAACTTTATTTAAATTCACTCTACCTTTTAGTGCGAAGGATATAAACGTTTCAAATATTATATAGCTAGATATGGAAATGTGAATTTGCCATCGTTCATATAATTTTTTCGTGCATTAGCGTATTTTTTTTTATCAGTGTCACACTCCAAGTAATGTTCAGTTTAACTTTTTAAGCATAAAACAATAAGCATTTTTTTATGCTTAAAGATTTTTCCTGCACAATACCTTTCCAGTCGATAGCCTCAGTGTAGTCGACTAACAACAATGGTCCCAGTATAATGATCAAGACTAAAAGCGTACGATGGATTCTGCAAGATTTGTATCGATTAAATGTTTTACTACGCGCTACGCGCTAGTGAGGCGAGTATTGACCTCCTGAGTTATATATATATTATATATATATATATATATATATATATATATATATATATATATATATATATATATATATATATATATATATATATATATATATATATATATATATATATATATATATAATGTGTGTGTGTGTGTGTATATACATTATATTATATAATATATAATATTATATATATAGTATAATATATATATATATATATATATATATATATATATTATATATGTATATACATATATAATTAATATATAATATTATATATATATATATATATATTATATATACATATATACATATATTCATACACACACTATATACATTAGATATATATATATATAATATTATTAATATCATATTATATATATATATATATATATATATAATAATATATTGTATATATATATTATATAGATATCTATATATATATATATATATATATCTATATATATATATATACGAATATTCATGAACTCTAATGGAGCTTACTCGGGCAGTGAATGATCATCAGTGATAAGGATAAAACTATTTTCTTATCAAAGCGGCAAAAAAACTACCCACAATATTGTAATGCTAAATGCTCAGTAGTTAGGGTACCCAAAAAGGTAAAATAATTTAATCGAGTAGTTAAGAGGCGTGAATAATAGTAATAATAATAATTAAATTATTTATAATCGATGCAGTCCATAAAGAACTTTAGTTTTATTCACATATCGTGTGAATGATTATTAAAAATTCTCTTACAAATCTTGATAGCTTGTTTTGTTTGGAAGGAAACGCAATTATCCTCATCAGCCATCGCAGTGACTTGAAGATTTTCTTGAGAGATCACTGCTTTTCGCTTTCGATTACTGATTTTCAAAGGTTTTTTCTATGTGTTGCAAACTGTACTCACAATATTCCATCGATGACTAAAGATTAATGAAACAAGATTACTCTGTTCTTAAAACGGCTAAGATATTCGACGTTGGCTCCAGGTAACTCATCAAATTCTTTCATAGTATCGGACCTTCGTCGTGAAGGTATTGTTAAAGAAATAGAGAAAAAAATATACAAAGAAGAATGGCAATTTTTTTTAACTCATGGAAAATAAGGATAAGGATGAGAGACTTACTGAGTTAATCTCTCTCTTGGTTGGAGTAAATACAGGATTAAATAACCATATAGCTTTTTCACAGACCACTTTATTAACATAATCTTCTCTCTCTCTTCTCTCTCTCTCTCTCTCTCTCTCTCTCTCTCTCTCTTTTTTCCCCCCTCCCACCCTTTTAACTCGACGTTTGCAGAGAGATGATAAAGCAAATTACCAAGCTAAAACAGAGAGACAAATGAAGATCAAGTTAAATATGTACTATTTACCTTATCTTCAGCGCGAAAACTGACAAACAATCGCGAAATAAAGACATGAGGGTGAGGGAGGGGGAAGTTTACCTGAACCACGCCCACATCTCTCTCTCTCTCTCTCTCTCTCTCTCTCTCTCTCTCTCTCTCTCTCTCTCTCTAAAAAAGAAAAAAAACACTTATGAACACCATTTAATCATATATACGAAAATGAAGGGAGAATTATCGTAGCAGCTTTGTGGGTGTTAACAGTATTAGACGGATTTAATTTCTTGCGAGTTAAACATTTTCTTCACTCGATTTGCACGCAAAGAAAGAAATCAAATTATCAGAAACCACCCTTAGATGCTATTGGTCTTGGGAAAAATACATACATACATACATACCTAGTTCATTGTTGCGACTTTAGTGAAACAATGGCCTTTTAGCGGAGCATACCCCCTGCAATATTATCCTCTTAATGCTAAGCACAGAAAACTCCCACAACATAACGGTTTTATGCACCTACGGAAAATCTCATCAGTAAGATGACCTACGTCATCAAGATGAGGTGATCGTCCAGGCCTCATCACTGAGATGAATCAGTATTGCTTGAACACTCCCTTGTATTCTGCGCTTTTGATGGCAGATCGAGGAAAGTATCGGTAAGAGGGATGCAAATTATTACGAGAGCTCAAAAGAATGTGAAGATATACTACGTAAGATCCAAGATGAACGAGTCTTGCTCATTTAGGGTGAGCAAATTTTCCGACTAGGTACAGATTAAATTCTCGAGCAAAATAGGACTTCTGATTCTATTAACCTGATTTGGACATGCTGATGACTACCTACAATGAAATTACTTATTGTCGATAATGAGGTTCTTCCTGGATGATCATTATTATGACTTCGGTGAGCTGCTGTTTTTCTCTGAATTTCTTAATAAGAGTGAATTCACTTTTCTGCTTCGCACTGGGAAACATAATTCCATCAAATACTCTAGGAAACATTTTTGAGATTTAATATCATGAAAATCCTTTAATGCTACGTAATAAGGGTGCCTAACCGACAAAATATCTGTGTATGATACTGATGTCCTGGGGAGTATGTGAAAATTAAGAGTATGGTGAATAATCAACACAGCCAAAGATATTAATACGTGTTTAAGGTTATGACAGGGCCAGGATTAATCCGTTGGAATAAAACTGGGATATCTGTAAAACTGTAAAAGTAAGTACCAGTTCTACTGAATTATAAAAATAGTGATTAAATCACATTTAAGACTGAAAATTTCTAGGATATGCCTAGATTTATCCGTATTGCTTAATCAGTCAGAATAAATATTCTCTATAGTGGATTATCTAGCATTTGAACAATGGGGGAAAATTTGTATTAATATGTTGTATATTGCTGGTCAATATAATTTACAAATGAAATTCTAATTTCAACATATATCGGAAATCCATACTATAATGTGGCTTTGATATTTGTCTTGTACATACAGGAAATAATGAAAATATATCTCATCTCTGAGGTGGATAGAGACCAAAAGAAGAACAGACACTTGAAACAAAAGCTATCAAAATTAAAAGGGCTCGATTAGATAAGTTACAACAAATATTCAGTCAGGTATCACCAAGATTAATCCAATTCTTGAGGGGCTAACCCTTCGTGGATAAATCAATTCTGTTGATGAAGGGACTGAAATGAATCTGTGGATTCCTGGTATCCTAGTACCAGAATCTACACTCCAAATTAACAGCCATCTTCACCGGGCAAGAGGGCAAACTAACTTTGGTGCTAGACGATAATTTAGGATTCATCGAATCTTAGCTATATTTATGACAGAACTATGGAATCACAAAAATCCAGAGTGAAAAAGATCGCTCGCTTCTTGTTAAACCGATTATAAAGGCCCTCAAAAGATTATATCATTTCAGATACGAGATAAAATTCTAACTACTCCTTTGATCTGTCAAAATTTTGACGTTTATCGTAGTGAGTTCCTCTTAAATTCCGATGGTTTTTGAAAGGAGTAATATCCTAGACGATTTCATGTCACTTATGTAAAATTATTAGAAAATATTCTTTATGCGTACCAGCGATTGTTTAAAACAAAATATTGTTTAAAATATGATTGTTTAAAATATTGTTTTCACATTGTAAAGAAAACATTATTTCATCTACAGTATAGTTTTGATGAAAATATGGCATTCGAGAAAAATGAAAAAGTGCTGTATACAGTAATAAAAATAAACTGAAAATATCTACTACTAAATTTTGTCAAATACATAAAAGCTGTAGGAAACAAACAAGAGAGCTTAATTAATAGACCGAGTGTGTCAAAGAGTTATCTAAACATTACAGATAGTTCAGTAATAGCATTCCCACACAAGGTTTTATATTAACGAATATCATCCTTCCAGAAAAATGATTTTAGAGAGACCAAATGGAATCTTCAAAAAAGAATAAAAAAAACTGAAAAAGACACAGCTCAATCTCTGTGCGTCTCTGTCTTCTATGAAGACGCTTTATCCACAATGGAAGCAATTCTATATTTTGAGTGATCTCTGTCTACTGACGATTAACATAGTATCCGTCGTTACAATAAAATATATCCTGGTTCTTTATTCTATTTCATTGTTAGTTGTTCTTAGGAATATTTTTTTTCGTCTCAGCTCTATCTGCTTGGTGAAAACAGATTCGGTTTAAACATTTTATCGTACATCGTGTGGAGACATTCACAGAAGCATATAATTTTGATTTCACAACGCTATCTCTCTTTCTTTTGCATGCCATGCCTTTCTAGCTATGCACTCTCTTCATCAGTTTTTATACATACGTACATACATATGTATGTACACACACACATTTATATATATAATTATATTATATATATACATATATATATATATATATACTATATATATACATATATATATATATATATATCTATATAATATACATATATATTATATATATATATATATATCTAATAAAAGGAGCCCATAAAAAAAACACCAAAATGTAGAGAGTAAAAGTACTATATTTCAGAGACTGGCTGTCTCTCCCTTCAGGTATATGAATGAGAAAAGTTTACAGAAAAGGTGGTATTTATACCAAGAGATTCGTCCACAAGTAAGCCAATTTAGGTCTCCCCCGCTGATAATCTTCCTTTAATCTTCTTAAGCGTTGGTTGAATGAACACTGCGTCGACGATGTCCGATGTCCAATTCCCTTTTGAGATGTTCATTACCTGCTTCTCTTTTATTAAGGCCGATTCCATCATTTGACCTTTGTACCGGCAGTTGCTGCTATAAATTACACGTGACATATTCCAGTTTATTCTATGGTTATGTTCATTTATATGGTTGAAAATAGCCGAGTTCTGTTGTCCATACCTAACTGACCGTTTGTGTTGTATTAATCTCTGGGGAAGTGATTTACCTGTAAATCCGATGTAAGATTGGTCACAGTCCTGGCATGGGATCTCATATACCCCAGAGTTCTTTGGGCGATGTCTTTTGTTGGACGTTAATCAGGATTTGGCTAAGGTATTTGGGTAGGTGAATGCAAAAGGGTTGGATTTCCCAAGGGTGTGAGTTACTCTCTTAATCGTCTCCAGGTGGGGAATTTTTTATTTTATTGTTGGGTGTGTCTCTGGTCTTGTCTTTAGGGAGGGGGTCGGTAGAAAATTACGTTTGCTTTTTGAATTGCTTTCTCATTATATGGTCAGGATACTTTAAAGATGAAAGTTGCTTGCGAATTAGTTCAAATTCTTTTTCCAGGAAATCTGGGGAACAAATTCGTAAGGCTCTTAAAAATAGGTTGCTAGCTACACCTATCTTGATATTATTGTCATGATAGCTAAAGTAGTGAATATATGAAAGTGAGAACGTTGGTTTTTCTGTATTGGTAAATTTGTATTCTGTCGTGTCTCTGATTATTAAAACATCAAGAAAAGGAATTTTGTTGTCTGTTTCCCATTCAACTTTAAATTTGATGCTGGGCACTAATGCGTTAATTTTGAGAGGAATTCATTAAAATTACCCCACTTATTATCCCAAAATGTTAGTATGTCATCCACGTATCTCATCCACAGCATGTTTTTGGGTTTTATTGCATTTATTACTGTAGTTTCAAAGTATTCCATGTACAGATTGGCTAAAATAGGACTTCAAGGACTACCCATACTACACCCGAATTTTTGCTTGTAGAATGATTCCCCGAATGAAAATACGTTATTAGATGCACATAATTCAATTAACTTTATTATTTTGTCAAGTGCCAAAGGGAAATGATCTGAATAGGGGGATAATTTTTCCCTTAAAAACTGAAGAACGTCCTGTACTGGTACTTTTGTGAATAGGGAGTCTACGTCCAGGCTTAAAAGTTTTTCATGTTGTGAAGTGGTATATGCTTCTCTGAATTTGTGACAAAAGTCTTCCGAATGTTTGATGTGGCCCTGGGAGAAAAAAGCCTAAAAAAAGGAGAAAGGAGGCCAGCTAACCATTTAGAAATTTTGTAATTGAAAGCTCCGGCGCATGACGATGGGTCTGAATGGAAGATGTCTTTGTGAGTTTTGGGAAGACCATAAAAGAAAAGTAGGGTAATTTAGGATTAATTACTTTAAATTTCTCTAATAGTTCAATACTCTTTTTGTCTTGGCCAATTAATCTTACTTTCCGAAAAAATTCTGTGGGAACGTTCTGGAGGGGATTTTTCGTCAGTTTTTTCGTAAGTATTTGTGTCGCAAGGAGTGGGTTGATTTTGTCGAGGTAGAAGTCTTTTGTCCATTATTACAATTTTGCCGTCTTTGTCGGATCTACTTATTACATCTAACTTTTTTAGCGAGTGGATGGCTATCATGAATATGCGGGGAAACAGGATAATTTCTTATGAAGGTCAGTTAAAGCATTTAGTAACACTCCTTTTAAACATATCTCTTCACGGCTGTAGTTTTTTGTCAGATATGAATTTACAAAAGCCACTATGAAGTCTAGGTTGTTTTTGCGGTCTGGCATAATGGCAAAGGATAAGCCTAAATTTAAAACTAAATGTTATTTACAGAGGGGGTGGGGGTGTTGGATAGTTTTAAAACTTTGTCTTGTTGTTCAAGATTATTCCATGCGCTATTATCTATTATTGTTATTTAACTTGCGTAAAGTCTGTTGGAATGAGTCACGCTATTATAGGCAGCAATGTCGGAATAGAATGAAATCAGATACCTGTATACGTGGTCCGTAGTGGAGGAGGCGAAGATTAGATTGAGTTCCATATATCACTCTGCGTAGCGAGATGTCGTTTCGTCGTATTGGTGATTCTTTCTTCCAGGAAAATCTTGTGTGATAGAGGGAAGGGGTTTGATTGCAGAGTCAAACCCCTTCCCTCTATCACACAAGATTTTCCTGGAAGAAAGAATCACCAATACGAGAAACGACATCTTCGTGCTACGCAGAGTGATATATGGAACTCAATCTAATCTTCGCCTCCTCACTACGGACCACGTATACAGGTATCTGATTTCATTCTGTTCGACATTGCTGCCTATAATAGCGTGACTCATTCCAACAGACTTTTACGCAAGTTAAATAACCTAATAGATAATAGCGCATGGAATAATCTTGAAACAACAAGACAAAGTTTTAAACTTATCAACACCCCCCTTACTGTAAATCACATTTAGTTTTAAATTTAGGCTTATCCTTTGCCCTTATACCAGACCGCAAAAACAACCTAGACTTCATTGTGGCTTTTGATAAATTCATATCTGACAAAAACTACAGCCGTGAAGAGATTATGTTTTTAAAAGGAGTGTTACTAAATGCTTTAAAACTGACCTTCATAAGAAATATCCTGTTCCCCGCAGATTCATGATAGCCATCCACTCGCTAAAAAGTTAGATGTATAATAAGTAGATCCGACAAAGACAGCAAAATTGTAATAATGGACAAAGACTTCTACCTCGACAAAATCAACCAGCTCCTTAGCGACACAAATACTTACGAAAAACTGACGAAAAATCCCCTCCAGAACGTTCCCACAGAATTTTTTCGGAAAGTAAGATTAATTGGCCAAGACAAAAAGAGTATTGAACTATTAGAGAAATTTAAAGTAATTAATCCTAAATTACCTACTTTTATGGTCTTCCCAAAATTCACAAAGACAATCTTCCATTCAGACCCATCATTTCATGCGCCGGAGCTTTCAATTACAAAATTTCTAAATGGTTATTGCTGGCCTCCTTTCTCCTTTTTTAGGCACTTTTCTCCCAGCCACATCAAACATTCGGAAGACTTTTGTCACAAATTCAGAGAAGCACATATACCACTTCACAACATAAAACTTTTAAGCCTGGACGTATACTCCCTATTCACAAAAGTACCAGTACAGGACGTTCTTCAGTTTTTAAGGGAAAAATTATCCCCCTATTCAGATCATTTCCCTTTGGCACTTGACAAAATAATAAAGTTATGTTGAATTATGTTGCATCTAATAACGTATTTTCATTCGGGGAATCATTCTACAAGCAAAAACGTTCGGTGTAGTAGGGTAGTCCTTTTAAGTCCTATTTTAGCCAATCTGTACATGGGAATACTTTGAAAACTACAGTAATAATGCAATAAAACCCAAAAACATGCTGTGGATGAGATACGTGGATGACATACTAACATTTTGGATAATAAGTGGGGTAATTTTAATGAATTCCTCTCAAAATTAAACGCATTAGTGCCAGCATCAAATTTAAAGTTGAATGGGAAACAGACAACAAAATTCCTTTTCTTGATGTTTTAATAATCAGAGACCGACAGAATACAAATTTACCATATACAGAAAACCAACGTTCTCACTTTCATATATTCACTACTTTAGCTATCATGACAATAATATCAAGATAGGTGTAGCTAGCAACCTATTTTTAAGAGCCTTACGAATTTGTTCCCCAGATTTCCTGGAAAAAGAATTTGAACTAATTCGCAAGCAACTTTCATCTTTAAAGTATCCTGACCATATAATTGAAGGAAAGCAATCAAAAAGCAAACGTAATTTTCTACCGACCCCCTAAAGACAAGACCAGAGACACACCCAACAATAAAATAAAAATTCCCCACCTGGAGACGATTAATTAGAGAGTAACTCACACCCTTGGGAAATCCAACCCTTTTGCATTCACCTACCCAAATACCTTAGCCAAATCCCTGATTAACGTCCAACAAAAGACATCGCCCAAAGACTCTGGGTATATGAGATCCCATGCCAGGACTGTGACCAATCTTACATCGGATTTACAGGTAAATCACTTCCCCAGAGATTAATACAACACAAACGTTTCTGGTCAGTTAGGTATGGACAACAGAACTCGGCTATTTTCAACCATATAAATGAACATAACCATAGAATAAACTGGAATATGTCAAGTGTAATTTATAGCAGCAACTGCCGGTACAAGAGTCAAATGATGGAATCGGCCTTAATAAAAGAGAGGCAGGTAATGAACATCTCAAAAGGGAATTGGACATCGGACATCGTCGACGCAGTGTTCATTCAACAACGCTTTAAGAAGATTAAAGGAAGATTATTTCAGCGGGGAGACCTAAATTGGCTTACTCTTGTGGACGAATCTCTTGGTATAAATACCACCTTTTCTGTAACTTTTCTCATTCATATACCTGAAGAGAGAGACAGCAGTCTCTGAAATATAGTACTTTTCTCTCTACATTTTGGTGTGTTTTTATGGGCTCCTTTTATTAGATGGAATTCTGGTTGTTCAGAACATTTTTACCAAGTCCATATATATATATATTATATATATATATATATATATATATATATCTATATATAATATATATATTTCCAGAACAAACGAGTCGTAAAGGATATTTCGATATTAATTTTTTTAGCTTTTTAATCTTGGTACAGCTTTAATTTTTTTAAATAATAAATAATAATGTCGACAATCTAGGTAGTAAGAAATATGCACATATCCAAACATCAGTAATTCCACACATGAACATCCACACTTCATTTATAGATAGGTATACACGGGAGTTATTAAATATATATATATATATATATATATATATATATATATATATATATATATATATTTATATATATATATATATATATACACACATATATTATATATATTATAAATATTATATATATATATATATATATATATATATATATGTATGTTATATATATATGATATATTATATATAATAATACATACATATTTATATATATATATAATATATATATATAGTATATATATATATATGTAAAACTCACGTACATAACTATGGATAAATGAATGTGTAGATGTTTATTTGTGGAATTATTGAGACGTTTGGATATGTGCATATTTTCTTACAAGCTAAATTGTTGACATTTATATTTATCATTGTTTTAAAAATTAAAGTTGTACCCTGATTAAAATGCTAAAAAGAATTAATATCGAAATATCCTTTAGAAATCGCTTGTACCTGAAATAAAATCGTGAAGAAATTCACTCAAATAAAAGCTTTCGTTATTAATATATCAATAAACAGCAAGAAATTTCCTTTCCATTATCCTTTATTTTTCTGTCCCATTCCTCCAATATTCTCCAATATTCTCCAGTTGCAACGAAAAAGAAGATCTACGCAAATCAATTTCCAACAGATGGACAAAATCTAAATCATATTTGCCGATACAGCTGGGGCTTGTGAACGGAGAAAGAGAGAGAGAGAGGTAACCCTTTGTCATTGTCACTGGCAGATTTTATACCGTGGAATACACACACACACACGCAAACACAATTTTATATATATATATATACATATATATATATATATATATATATATATATATATATATATATGTATATCATTAGAGCTACAAATGTCCTTTAATATATAAATTCGCTCTACTCGGAATTGATATATTTTCATATATGTACCCGAAGGGAATTTTTTAGTTGATAATAATTTCGTCCTCCATGGATTCGAACCACCGTCCAAGTGGACGGGAACGAAATCAGGACAGACAATGACGCTATCCAATCAGCCAACAGAGACGCTATAAGTTTATATCGATTCTGACCTTACAAATCACCCTCGAACTCGGTGGGTTTTTTCGTAATTAGAATCGATATGAAACCCTCCCCGTCTACCATGGTCAGCCAATTCGAGCGGTTGACCCACGTAGCCTTTGTTATGAATAATTATCACATCGAACCGTGATTCATTTATATATCATTCGAGCTACAAATGTCCTTTAATATCTAAATTCGCTACCTCGGAATTGATATATTTTCATATATGTACCGAAGGGGAATTTTTTAGTTGATAATAATTTCGTCCCCCCATGTAGCTCGAAGGATATATAAATGAATCACGGTTCGATGTGATAATTATTCATAACAAAGGCTACAAGTGGGTCAACGCTCGAATTGGGTAACATGGTAGACGGGGTTTCATATCGATTCTAATTACGAAAAACACCGAGTTCGAGGGTGATTTGTAAGGTCAGAATCGATATAAACTTATAGTCTCTCTGTTGGCTGAATGGATAGCGTCACTGTCTGTCCTGATTTTGTTCCCGTCCACTTGGACAGTGGTTCGATCCCAAGGGGGGACGAAATTATTATCAACTAAAAAATTCCCCTTCGGTACATATATGAAGATATATCAATTCCGAGGTAGAGCGAATTTAGATATTAAAGGACATTTGTCGCTCGAATGATATATAAATGAATCACGGTTCGATGTGATAATTATTCATATATATATATATATATATATATATATATATATATATATATATATATATTTAGTGTGTGTGTCTATACCCTGAACACCTTATGCTTTTGAGAAGTCAATATACCTATCCTAAGCAAAAGATCTTCCTACCAGAAAAATCCCTACTGCGTTTTCGTTCTACTGTTGGAGAGCGGTTTTGTGATAGCTCAAGTTCTGTTACGAACACCACCGCTTTACTAGCACAGGGAAACAGTAACATTAAATTGGTTGTAGACCAAAATAGTAAAAGATCTGCTAAAAGAAAATTGTGATTCACTTTCTACTAATAATTGCGTTTGCACTCAATCCTTATCCACAGTTCCAAATGAATTCTCAAAATTTACAAATAAAGATAGTTGTAACAGTCTAATAGCTACATATTTCATTCCTATTCTGGGTCTTATAACCATATCATGATTCATTATTTGTTTTGAGTGTAAAATTACGTCTCTGTTTAAATGAAGTTCGTATGATGTTGAGAATACAGTTAACTATGGGGATCAGGCTAATAAATCCTAAACATATAATATAAATATTTTAGCATTCAAGTTTTATAAAAACGAATAACCCATTTAATAAAAAAATCTTAAAGCCAATTTCATTTTTTCAGATGCACTTTTTCCGTGTGAAATAATGTACAGAAAACGCCTAACAAGAGAAGACTAAAAAGTTGCTGGACTATAGTTCTGGAAGGTAATAATTAAACGATAGTGTCTGTCGGCCGTGACCATTAGGAAATTACATGACGTTCATAGATTTCAATCTGTAACATGAGAAACAAATGGAGAGGATAAGAACGTAGAGTAATCACTGGGTGTGGTCAACAACGGTTTTTTTTTTTTTTTGGACTATTTGGAACTGCAATTTTATGGATATTCGTGCAAAGAGACGCTCGTAGGGGGGGGGGGGACTATATATATATAATATATATAGTATATATATATATATATATATATATACATATATATATATATATATATATATATATATATATATATATATATATATATATATATATATATATATATATATATATATATGTACATATATATATATATATATATATATATATATATATATATATATATATATATATATATAGATCAGCTAAAATTACTTTTGGGTTAAATTATTTCGAAGAAATGGTGAATTCGACACAAAAAACTCTGCATTTTTCGTACTTAAATTCATTAGATAAATTCGTGTATTTAGTGATATATATATATATATATATATAATATATATATATATATATATATATATATATATATATATATATATATAACTGTATATATGGTATATGTGTGTGTATATATATATATATATATATATATATATATATATATATATATATATATAAATAAATAAATATATATATATATATATATATATATATATATATATATATATATATATATTATATATTGCTACTTTCAAAATGCATGTTTCCCCCTCTTTGTTTAAATGATGTAGATTGTGTAACATTTTTTCAGATTCCTAGATAGCTTAGAATAGGATGTTTAAATAAATGTGTTTCAGATTTCGCATTACATGTTGTAAAAGAATATATATATTAACGTAGAATGTAAAAAAAAAAGAGATCTCCGTTTGCTTTCCTAAATCTGTCAAGCATGTGATAGCGAGAGAATTGAGTCTTGCGTTGTTATCAAAACATGTCAATCTTAATTGTCGCACAGCCTCCGTTTCGATCGAGTGAGTACGTCTTTCTTTTTTTTTAACAGACTGGACTCGTACGCGTATGTTTTTGATCAAAACCACGTGCATGTTACCTCATTTATTTATGAAGATTGCATTCAATTTCAAAGCTACTGGAAGCATTCGTGAAAAGAAAAAAACGTTTTGACATCTGCCCTCTCCAGCTTCCGTCAACGGAAAGATTTTATTCTATCTTAGGACCTCGAGGCAGTCAGATCTCTCTCTCTCTCTCTCGCTCTCTCCCTCGACATCGAGATTATATTTAACGTAACGTTAATTGGTCACTCGTAAATGTGAGAATTTCATATTTTGATATTTCTTAGAGTTTATTTAGTGTTATTTAGTTTCTTTTGTGGAATCTGAACAGACATTGTTTCGTAACGGCGCCTGGTTTGTGAAATTGTGTAAGACAAGACTGCAGCAGAGAAAGAAGTTGGTATACCAAAAAGGTAAAGTGTGTTATATTTTTATTAGTTGCAAATAATAAACTAAAAGTTAATGGGAAAAGTGTTTTGGTTAAACTAACTAATAATAATAATTGATAGAACTGTGGTTTTTTAACTAATAACAGATGTTTGTGAAGGTTTGGTAAAAAAACTGATGTTTTGAGTGAAAACATTTACACTTTACACATTGCTGATTTTTGTGTTTGTGATTTTTCCATTGTTTGTGCCCTGTTTCATTTTCTTATTGAATTGTGTCTTTTTTATTTATACATTTGGCATTTCACAATTTAATTGACTTAGTTATTTTCGTTGCTTTTATCATTGCACATTTAATTAAATTTAACACTTGTGAATTAATTTGCATTTACTTAGAATTCTTTTCAAGTTTTATTTTTGTTTATCACTTGTGAATTAATTTTCAAATTTTCAATTATTGCCTAACACTTTTGAATTTTGATTGAATTAATTTTCTTGAATTTGTGATAAATTAATTTTGATTTAATTTACTTAATTTGATTCAAGAATTAATTAAACTTTACTTTGTTTCAAGTAACAGTAATTTTCCTGATATTGTGAATTTTACTTATAAATTTGAATTTAATAATAAATTTTTGTATTTAAAATTTTTATAAGTATTTTTTCATTTATACCAGTATATTTAATATGATTATATTTAGTTAAGTAGAAACATAGACGTTTGGTAATTGATTTGCTTTCCTTCAATTTATTTGAAGTGACTTAGAACCAGGGAGTACTTAAACTTCTGAAATCAGGGAAATACTTAGACTTTAAAGTTGTGATGGAGTGATGCCCTTTGATTAATTTAATTACTTACAAGATTACCTCACAGCGTGTTTTGATGAACTTAGTCTGATTTTCTGCAATACTGGTAAGTGTTAAGGGATCACTGTTGCCTTTAGAGTATTCAGTCGTTTAAACGTGTTATGAGGGTTCAGGTGTCTGGCTTTTGTGAGGTAATAATTGATAAATGGTAACCAGATACATGGCACATCGTAACAATATATATATATATATATATATATATATATATTATATATATATATATATATTGTTACGATATATAATATATACTATATATATAGATATATATATATATATATATATTAGTACTACTATATGAGATTCAGGGCCTCTGTAACACGGTTTTTTGGTTTTTTGGACTTTGCTCCTTATCAAAGCATCGGATGTAGCTGAAAGTGACATATGTATATTGTACAACCACACACAAATTTTGTCACCATTATCAATAACCTAAACCGGATAGTTTTGATTTTTTATAGAGTAAACAAAAAATTATCTAGCCGACGCCATGGCCAATGATAACGAGCCAAGAGTCGAAAAACATTCATTACGTAAGCAAGGTAAACACACCGTTTTACGAAATGTTGCCCCGCCCCCGCCCATCCACAAGACAGGAAACTCATTCAATTTGTTTCATCGGCTCTGAAACCCATAGCAGTCTAGAATGGCTAACAGGATTTGGAATTGTCCCCGTGGTTGCAAAACTGCATTTGTCTTACGACTTACAACTTTATACAGTCAAGAAAAAGCCCGTGGCCAGCTTACTGTAGCCTGAATAGGTAATTATTCAGTTTCTAGTTTAAATCCAATGTTTATGGTCTGATCTGTATTTAGCATAACGTGATTATAATACTTGTAATGTCATTCAGGATTTTGAACAGTTTCCATTAACTATTCACTACGGCCACCAAGCAGAGAGGGGAAAGAGAGGAGATTGTATGTAAACATTTCCGTTTATATAACTATTTTTGCGGTTTAAAATAAGATTTTTACCCAAAAGTTAAACTACAAGCTTATATGTGCTAAAATCTCCAGCAGACCAGCGAATCATCCGATATAATTTTTTTCTTCTTCTGTAGGCCGTACGACCGTGTTGGATATAAAGACTTTATGAATGGCGGAACGATACTTAGAAGTGGGTGGGGTATCTGTGCTAGCGTAGTAATACTAGTGTAGCAGTATTGCCGCTGCAGCAGAAGTAATAGGAGTAAACGTTTAGGCCAACTGCTGGGATTCTTGAGGATCATTTAGCATTTCTTACAACTACTCGAGAAATGAGTTTTTATAGCCAGAAGTTAAATTTTCTAATCCAACAATGCCCATGATAGCCTTCAGTGTTATCCTGAATTATAACGAGGCCAAAGTGGGTGGAGCCTCATGTAGTCATCAATCTGACGATAATTATTGGTGAAGGTTTAAAGCCAAAATACGGTACC
>NC_061106.1:20862753-20870253 GCF_015104395.2 Macrobrachium nipponense
GAACCAAAACGAAAGATGGCTTTGAGTTTTCTGATTCGTTTTTCAACGATGAATTCCTGGAGCTAAATTTACTTAAAGCTTTTTCAGACAGTTATTTCTCTACGCGTATTAAATTATATTAGAAATGATGCTTTAACTTGAGAAATGAGTTTATTTAATTGTGCTAATGACGATAGCATTTTACGTTGCATAAAATTTGTTTTTATATAATAATTCTCAGAAAGGGATGGATCTTAATAAGAGTGAATCAATTAAGCATTGAGTAACCTGGTAAAATAGCTTCAGAGAATTCTATTCATATTATCACTGAATTACAGTAATATTACTTAGGGTTATTTGGTGCAACATTTGCTAATTAATCCTGATTTAATAACAAATAAAAAACTGCAGTTTTGACGTGAAATGTTATCACATAAATAAAAAAATAAAAAAGACGCGATATCTTTTCTTTCCATTAATTTTCATGATGAGAAACAGTTATACATTGGAAGCCGTTTACACTTCTACAACAATGGCGCATTGAAACGTAAGTTTATAACTAATGATTTTTTTTAACTGAGATAAATTCACCAAACATTAGAAGAAAAGCAAACGATACTGTCTCCCTCCAATCAATTTAGTTCACGAAATGTTTATAAATTTGAAGTTCTTTAACTTTAAAGCGGTATCAAAATCGTCAAAGAAATACGAGAGATACGATAAAATTAGATTAACAAATATGGTAAGCCAAAACCGCTCTTTTTTTTCTCTCCTCCTTTCTAAAGTACCCAATGAGTGAGGGATCTTCTCAGCATGGAGACTTTGGGAGGTTTCACCTTCAGTCTAATAGTGATTTTCTAACAGTTATTTTCGTGAGAAATACCCACTGATAACTCACTTTCTTATTTTTTTTTCCGCATCTTCCGTACATGACTGGAGCAGTATGAAAAGCAGCTTCAACAACACTTTGCAACTTGAATGAAACTCCAGACTCATGGGTGAAAAGAGAATGATAATTCTGAAAACAAGCGAAACGAGGATAAGGATTTTGATCTTTCAGCGAGGGTCGTTGTTGTTGCTGTTGTTGGGGTGTGGATATTGGTCTGAAAACGGTGTTTCTCGTTAAGTTAAAGATACAGGAATTTTAGGATAGGATATGTATGATTTATTTATTAGAATGAAATTGTAAAAGATAAATAATGTGTATGTTAAACAGTACAGAAAAATTATTTCTAATAAAATATAGCATATGTATTCTAATTTTCGTTGGTGAAACAAGCTCTAATTGACCATAGATTTTAGCACGTTTTAATTTACGTTAAAAGTTAGGAGTATAAAGTTTACAACTTATGAGTGAGGGGAAAATCTTGCATACATTCCAAGTAAGCTGGAGGTCGGATCACGCCTTGTTCCAGTAACACTTCTCTGTTTCTTTATCGCATAGAAATTTTTCTTTGTTTTAGGACTCTTAAACCTGATTCAACCAATTATTTTATTTTATAACGGAATCTCAAAAAAGGAAAAAAAAAAAGGAAAACACATTCTAAAGCTGGAGAGAAGGAGTATTCAAGATTTACAAAAATGTAGACAAATTCTAGAAAAACAGAAACGTTTTTCATCCGTGAGTAAATGACGTCATGACCAATGTTTTGGAGTTGCCGAAGGTCATCTCAGTAGCTATCGACGAAGATCTTCATAACACAGCATCCCGAAATGGTTGGCTAAGTCTCAAATGAAAAATAAATCAAATTAAACACAAAAATCAAAGAATTGAATTCGAATGTCTTTTCTCAGCTTTATAGTTAATAATATTACAATTTCATGTATTAAATTGATAAATCATCCACAATATCGATGCACATAACTGTTTATGAGGACATTGGACGGGTAATAGAACGCGCACCCTCAGGAACTATTACTTTGTGGCGAAAGATAAAAATATCTAGTCAAACATCAAAGGAATACGTTTACCATAACGTCATATTTTCTCACCACATTGCCCAAGCTTATCTCATTGCTGTTAGGTATATAACCAAAAGGAAGGCAGAGGTTATAGCCCTAACCCCCATTCCGGATGAGACCCGGGAGGGGTTCTTAACAGCTCAGAATGGACGTCCCCGATACAGGACACCGACAAGGGGCCACACCTGCATACTTCTCAGTGCTACGGTCAATGGATGTGCTGTACTGGACTTTTGACATCAAGGCTGTACGAGCCACCATCACAAAAGAATTTACCTTCACAAAAGAAGTTACCAACACAAGAATTTAGTAACAAAAAATAAAATAGCTTAAAATTGTTTGCGTATGCGGGCCTATTGTTATCTTTGTTGCTCGAACAGCTAAACTCTGTTCCTCTGGACGGACAAGTTCGCAGGAGGGAACATTAAAAAAGAATAAAGGGCAGAGAGGGAAATCATAAAAAAGGAATAGAAAACTGAATATACAACGAAGGAAAAAAAAGTGGAGAATATAGATGACAATATAGATGACTACTAACAATATGCGCTGTATATAAATATATATATATAATATATATATATATATATATATATATATATATACATATATTATATATATAGTATTATATAGATATATATACTATATATATATATATATATATATATATAGTAATATATATATATATATATATATATATATATATATATATATATATATATATATATATAGTATAATATATATATATATATAGATATATTATATATATATATATATGTATGTGTGTGTGTGTGTGTGTGTGTATTTATATATATTTGTGTGTGGTTGTGTGTCTGTGTATATTGTGCGTGCTTATAAGGAATATATTCGTAATACTGATAAATTCTTTCTATCGTCTTTGTAAATATGGCAAAGAGTTGAGAAGGTGACGCTGTTTCCTTATCGAAGACTAAAAATAATGCACACTCGTATAAATGCAAGGGATACGGGTTCAAGGGGAGACTTTTTTTCTGCTCTCTCTCTCTCTCTCTCTCTCTCTCTCTCTCTCTGCCTACATCTCCATAGAATTTTGTACAAAAAGGGTGAAGGAGGTTTAGTACCACTGAGTGGCTAAAAGGTGCAATTAATTGGCACAATTAATTGGCATTGAGATCTTGATTTGAATGGGGGCTAAGTGGCTGAGGCTTGCAGAGGATGAACCTTTGAGTGAAAATAACGAAGCAAGATAAAAGCGGGTAGGAAAACTGGAAACATTTTCATTTTACGGAGCAAACGTAAGCCCAGTTGACTGACAGATGGATGCAGCATTGTGAAGTGTATGCTATGGAGATGATGACCAAATATTTATTTATTTATTATTATTATTGTTTTTTTTTTTGACAATAAGAGAAACGGAAAGTCTAATTAAGCAAGCTTTCAGTAACGTTGTGAATATACGGTAAATTAGAATATGCTCTGGAAAAGTGAGGAATCTTTTATTAGATCGGAAAATAAGCTGTCTAGACAGGGTTGGTAGAGGATAAAAGAAGGTCATTCCATATAAGGATCAAACATCTCTGAGTAAATATGTTGGATGTGAGGAAGAGAAGAACGATCTGCGAACTATATCTATAAGTAAGGAAAGAACGGTTAAAATAAAATCATTCTGACTGGTTAGAAGAAACATCAGAGAAGAACTTACTGGTGCAGGAATCGTAATAAGGGTCACAGGTTCGAGCGTTATGAGGCACTTTGTGAAGAATGTGCCACCCTGGCGCCAATAGAAAGCATTTGCGAAGGTGGTATGAAGCCGTAATGAGTCTTTAACAGCTCATGAACATACCTGGCATTCTTGAATGGAGCCGCCTTTGCTTTACTTCTCTCTTCAGGCTCTTCTTTTTAAAAGGGTTAAATTGTGCCAAGACACCGCGTCGACGTACACGCTGCGTACACACAACCTACACTCACACAGAAAAGTACACAACCATAAATACATCCAAACACGCCCACAATCATAAACACACACACATAGTCGAAAGATATTGCAGAAACTCCGTTGTTTATTTTTCCTTCTTGGCTTATACCTTTATTTATGGATTTATCACGTTCCAAACTTTCGTGATTCAGTTATACACACACACACACACACACACACACACACACACACATATATATATATATATATATATATATATATATATATATATATGCGCGCGCGCGCGCGTGTGTGTGTGTGTATAAAACTGAATCACGAAAGTTTGAAACGTTATGAATCTATAAATAAAGGTATAAGCCAAGAAGGTAAAATAAACAACGGAGTTCCTGCAAGATCTTTCGACTATGTGTGTATATATATATATATATATATATATATATATATATATATATATATATGTATATATGTATATATATATATATATATATATATATATATATATATATATATATATATATATATATATATATATATATATATATATATGAAGCCAATGTTGAATTTAGCCAGTTTGCAACATGAAGAACGTATAAAAGGAAGACAGATCCAGTGAAGAAGAATGTGCAATGTTTTAAGTTTAGTATTAACAAATAATATGAGGGAATTGTCTAAATGACTAACTTCATTTATCTACACTACTATTATTTATTATAATACCCATTTACTTTGTGTAATGGGTTTTACGTAAAAACGTTAATTAGTATATCCTTTCTTGATAAATGAAATCAATACGAGTTTTGTAATGAGAAAAGTAAAACTCACAATTGTGAATAGAATAACAAAACTAAAAATAAAACATAAAAAAACAGACCAACAAATAGAAAGTTGAAATACAGAACCGAGAATAATACATACGGAACCAAGAAGACCAGTAGAAAGCATAAATAAGTGCATATCACTATTTCCCTGTGGGAATTTGCTGGTTTCCATGGCAACTAAAAACGTAATCTTCTTCAACATCCTTCAAATATTAATGATGCTATAAGGGCACTCAATTAATGGCTGCACACAGAGGTTGCCAAGGTAAGGCCCTTGGCCAAGAGCTGATGGTTATTCGTCAGAAATCTCTAATAGCAGTCCCTGAGGGTCTATAATCTCCATTATGTCACTCAACTAAGCTTTATGTGTCAGTTGCCAATATGTACGTCCATGATTGAACTTCCACACATAACACATAGAAATATAAATGCGGACGCGATGAAACCACGCGCATATATACGTATATACTATATATATATATATATATATATATATATATATATATATATATATATATATATATATATATATATATATATATAGTATATATACATATATATATATATATATATATATATATATATATATATAGATATATATATATATATATATATGTGTGTGTGTGTGTGTGTGTGTGGGTATATATATATATATATATATATATATATATATATATATATATATATATATATATGTATATATATATATATCGTATACATACATATATATATATGTAATATATATATATACGTATATATATATATATATATATATATATATATGATGATTATATCTACACATACATATATGAATAGTTCCCATTTTTCACCTTATCACTTTTGATGCCAATCCACTACGCATTCGGTTCCTCTGAGCAGCTTCAACCCATTTTATTTCGTTCACATGTAGCCTCTATACTTCACTTCCATAAAGGCATGCCGGCTCAACAACCTTTCATACATCATTGCCTTTGCTTCCATTGACAATTCAAGAAACTGCCCTATATTTTTCACAGTCCTTCCACCTTCTTGCTTCACCTCTCAAGTGATTCACTTTTTCATTCTGCCATTATCCTCCTCACTTACTCCCGATTTCTTATATGATTACACCATCCATATCAAGATTGTTATATCTTCTTGCTTTCCATTTATCCTAACCTAACTCTTTCTCTCATTCTTTCTCAACCCTTTCCTGCTATTTTACTCATTTCTGCAACTATAACTTTCCATTTTTCAGAGAAGACATTGAATTATTTCTAAAATTAAGAATCCCCACATCGAAAACCCTCAGATTATTAAATCAGAGAAATTTCTATTTTTTTAAATCAATCTCAGAGTTTGTATGACTAAGGCAAACAATAATTAAGCAACTACCTTTAAATCATTCTGCTAGATTAATCTATTTTGACTAAACTGGCCCTTTTATGAACTTTCTCGGTAGGAAAATCAATTCTCAACACCTGCCCCCGCCCCCATCTCTCTCTCTCTTTTCCTCTATAGATTTTATAACAACAATTTTTGAAATAAGAATCCATAATGGTGATTGAGATTTCGTTTCTTAAAGAAGGCTGTTTTACGCACTGGCTGTCAGAGTGAGCCATTTGAGTCTTCCCTTTTTAGTCTAGGCTCCGTTTCAGTTCCATATTTCCACAGCTACATTTATTACGTTTCACTACGGTTCCTCCATAATTTCCTGTAAGAAATTTTTTTTTTTTTTTTTTTACCTTTACGTGAGTTCCTGTGACCCACAGTCCGTGAAAAAGATCATAAATCTCCCCTCTGTGGATCAGGAGAGTGGCCATTTCTTTCACGTAACCCGTTAATCCTCTCCGTCTTCCCTCGTCCAGACATCCATTCCAGCTCCCACGCTCCCCAGATTGATCGGAGATTTCCATAGTGCTTGGTTCAGCGCCTCCAGTCCTCCTCTCTCTCTCTCTCTCTCGCGTGGCAGTAAATTTGGCCGCAGAGATCTGTTTTTACCTTGATTCGTTTTCTAGCATTTTCCTTTTTTTCCAGTGTGATATTTGTTTTTTCTTTTTCGTAATCTCGGTTATCATGATCGATGTTGTTTGTCTCATGTTCGTTTGGGTGTTGCTTCAATTGTCGTTGTCAATGTAGTCATTAATTGTAGTTTTCAGTAAAAGAAAACCATTGTGCCGGCTTTGCCTGTCCGTCCGCTCTTTTCTCTATCCACACTTTTTCTGGCCGCACTATTTCTGTCCGCCCTCAGATTTTAAAAACCTGCTAAGGCTAGTGGGCTGCAAATTGGTATATTGATCATCCAATAACTATCAAACATACCAAACAGCAGCCCTCTATCCTCAGAAGTTTTTGTTTTAGTTAAGGTTAAAGTTAGCCATAATCGTGCTTCTGGCAACGATATAGGACAGACCACCACCGGGCCGTGATTAAAGATCCATGGGCCACGGCTCATACAGCATTATACCGTGGCTTTGATTAGACGCTGTACAGACAACTTGATTGCTCCGAAGAAACCTCCGCACATTTTTTACTGTTTGTTAAAGTATTCACTGTTGTTGTTTATTGTAATGTTTGATCCATAGTCATCATATCACTGTTATTATCGCTTCATTTTGATGTTATTACCATTATTATCGATGTCATTAAAGTTATTATTTTTGTTGGTGTAACTAGTGTTGTTGTTTTTGTAATTTTATTTTATTATTCCTGTTACGTTAATGATTGCCGAACTGCCCTGGTTTTCTTTTTCTGTCTCCTAGTTCCCGGTACAGCTCTTGAATGCAGACTGGCTTCCAATTACTTGGCGAGGCTCAGATATATGACACGAACGCCAAGGTTAATTTTTAG
>NC_061106.1:20875253-20880253 GCF_015104395.2 Macrobrachium nipponense
TGTCCCTCTCTCTCTCTCTCTCATGTATATCCATAGATTACACACATATACATATACTCACACACACGCACTTTGGAGCAAATTGGGGAGTTAGCAACAGATGAAACATCTTGAAACTTTCAAATTGATAAATTGAAAAACTGACACACCCTGAAAAAGCTCATAAATGCAACAGTACCTTAACTTTCAAAAACTAAAATGTTCTTAACGACCCATGAATTACATTGTCTAATACTAGTAAACCCCGGAAAGCTGCTACGATAATTCTCCCTTTTTCGTATAGGTATTTGATTAAATGGCGTTCATAAGCTTTTTTTTTAGAGAGAGAGAGAGAGAGAGAGAGAGAGAGAGAGAGATTTGGTTGACACCAGAAAATGGAAATTCAGCTGAATTCAATAAAAGTTTTCATGGCACTCTTATTTGCCAAGATAGGTGATTTACATCCCGTAACCCACTATGATACTTTTTTATTTAAAAGAACAACACTTTTTTTTTAACGAAATTGCCAGTGCATAATTACCATATCAACAATTCCATCACGGTTTCACACTTCTCTTGGTAGCACGCTTAAATAAGGGTATCTTTGAATTCCATGTCTTTTTAATTATAAAGTATTTTTGTAAGATCGTTTCTCAAATACAGGCATTATGGTAATTAATTCTAACGCTGTTATCCCATATGCCATTTCATTGATCATTTAGCATGATCATTAATCTCTCGATTAACTCATAATTGAAAAAACAGCAGATCGTTCAAGTTATACTAGCAATATTCTCCGTGCTACTTCCACGGATGAGAGAGAGAGAGAGAGAGAGAGAGGAGAGAAAGGGGATGGGGGCCGGGTGTTGGGGGAGGAGTGTCTACTTTTCGTGATTCACAAGCAGGAAATGAGACTCGCGTTGTTTTTCATTCGACTTCTTTTATGATTCATTATGCTTCAGTTTATGCAAGTTTTCTAACGGGAGCTTATGTGGATGGCGATAAAAACAATGTTATGGACAATTCTTAATTTCCTTCATATCGCATCGACGTGCGATTTTAATGTCCTATTGGCATTTACGTAATCATTATCAGTCGTCTCGAGAAACATTTCTGTGCCTGTCATTGTCATAAAGATATGCTTTTATTTCAGGTTCCCCCGGGCCTTTTCGCATCTTTGAAACTGTACTTCTTGAGAGGAAAATGGCCTGAGTACAGTGAATATTTTTCTCTCTTAATTTTACCGGGATGAGTTAATTTAGGCATTCTTCTCATACTTGTTAAGGAATTCTAGCTTCTTCCACTAGCACCCGCTTTCTGAAAAGACCCTGAGGAATGTTTCTTTTTTGTAATAATGAGGAATCTTTCCTTTTTTGAATTATCTCTCTCATCTCTCTCTCGTCTATCTCCTATCTCTCATCTCTCTCTCTCTCTCTCTCTCTCTCTGTTTGTAAGTGCTCTCACTCGCAAACGTACATTGATCCAACAAAATGTGTCACAGGCGATCTTCGTTTTAGTTTTATCAGTTACTTGTATAAAAGGCCTTCAGAAATTTTGTTCCGAAAGTATAATAGAAAGAAAATTTTTACGAAAGCTTGGTGTCATTACCGAGTGAGAGAAAGACAAAATGTAAGAGCAATATAAAACGGAATGTTGAAAGTTTACCTTTGTAATACGAAAATAAAGTCTAATCCGCTTTATTAATTCTAAACTGAATTATTGCGTTCGTAATGCGATGGTATGAAGTTGATTAAATAGTCCGGTGCGGAAATTAACTTTACAGATCTACTTTAAAATATTCATGCTTTTATGTCTAGCTATAGCAAAGGGATTTTATCGTAATACAAATTCCACCAGCAACATCGTAAACGCAATACCTGTCCTCAGTACAGAAAATTTGTCGACAAAATCGCCAGATACTAATGAAGCTGATAACAACCACAAATCCTAAAGAGTTTTATGACGACCTGAACTTTCTTCCCCAAGCGGTTTCTGCCAAACAGATGACTTCATCACTTATTCATTTCTATTATTCTTTTTTTTTTTTTTAACTCTGCATTCCTGCCAGAAATATTTACGACGCTTGGTGCAGATTTGCAGCCAGACTGAATACCTTTTGTGATGCACAAAGCCCTCGAAGGTCGAGAAAGTTGGTAAATATTTGAGAGCCGGATAACTCAGATATTCCGGCCATTGAAACTTCATATATTCACGAGAGATTCTGTGAAATCTCGGTTATCTCGACTGTTTTTATTTTTTTTATTTATTTATTTATTTATTATGGAAGACGGTGCCAAAATCGTCTTTCGGTATACCTCCGGAAAAATTTCGTTTCCTCGTGCGTGGGGGTGGGGGGTTGGGGGGGGGGGGGGTGTGTGAGGGGGGGGAAGAATGATGGGGATTATTCCAACAAGAATGACTATTCCGTCCAGGTTTAATAAACCTTTACTAAAACAGAATAAATGTGTTGTGTGTTTATGTGTGTGTGTGTGTTGTGAGAGAGAGAGAGAGAGAGAGAGAGAGAGAGAGAGACGAGACGAGAGAGAGAGAGAGAGAGAGAGAATAAGAAATAAGGAGAAGAGGAAAAAGAGAAGAAGGAAACAGGACGTGATGAAAGGAGACGGCCGCACAAGGAAATTGTCTGCGAAGGTCTAAATTTCCGCCCATGCCATAGGTCCACCGAGTGACATTAACCGCCGTGAGAATTTTCGCCTCTCTGTCCCCTTGCTCTAGCGGCTATTATTCTTATCGCGCAAAGAGCCGAAGTTCATTTATTTCATAAATGGCACCAGGGAAGCAGACTAGGTCGCAGGTGACACACACTCGTCTGACCTGAGAGGCGTCGCGAGAACTCAAGATTGTTCGTTGGTTTTGTCTTTTTTTTTTCGGCTATTTATATTTCGTTGTCTCGTGAAAGGGACCGAATAGTTTGATTTATTGTTATATAATTTAGTTAAAATATATTATACGGGATTCAGTATATATTCAAACTGGATTCATTGATATATTCCTATTCATCTACATTAGTATGCTTAGCATGGGAATATTAATGAATGTTTATTGTTAATAGAAGGTTTATATTATGCAGATTTCAGTATGTAGATCATATATTTAAACCTGATTCATCAATATATTCCTATGCAGTTGCTTTATTATGCTTAGTATGGCAATGTTAATGGAAGGTTTATTGTCTTTCATCATACTATTACATCGCAAAAGCAACGAGAAAGGTCCTTGTTTTCATATCCTGCGAGAGAAATTTTTTTTTTTTTTCTCACGGACTCTCCAGTTTTTAATGTCTGCTTGTCTAACAATTCACTCATGCATAAATTACCCTTTGATTCCTTTTGTCAAAGTGAAGATTTATTTACATATCGATTTAAATTTGAGTTTATATCACTTTTTGTGTCAGTTCAAAAGCCTATCAATTTGTGCACTGAATATTTTTAAGTGCAATAAACCCATAATATCAATGACAGCGAACAAATCTAGGAATACCTCTAATGTTCTACCACTGACAGAACTGGATGGAGTCTCGTTGCTTCTTTAAAAAGATAGATTGGCAGAAAACGTTGAATAGAATTGTTTTTCTACTATAATAACGCCGTACCATCATTTCCGTCTAGATGGCTGTAATTTCTGAAAAGATTAAGAACGTTGGTGAATTGGACAGTGAACGCAAATTCTTTACCAAAAAAAAAAAAAAAAAAATAGAGAAAATCTGAGCAGATGAGCTGCGTTAAATATCTCTGTATGGTGCATTTAGTCACATATACCTAAAAGTCTCGATACTGACTAAGGATAGTCGTTTTAATTTTGCTTATAATCGGATTATTAAACAGGAAATAATCTGATGTTATCGCAAAAAAAATCACGTTTCACTTTACCCCCAAATTCATTCAGATCATAGTCTAGGAGCCAAATGCCTCTATCTGTTAAAATAAAGGATTTACCCTACACGGTGAAACCCCTTACGTTTTGATGCATTTATTAGATAGATTAATATATAGCACACCATAATCAGGACGGCTCTTAAAAATCTGGCCTTTCTAACACCTAAAAATTGCCATAAATAGCTCTCTAGATTAATCTATCTTATTCGCGTTGGCGACTTTCATTAAATGTTATGCCATATGATTGTTTGTTTATATATTCACGTAATATTCTGGTAAAATGACCTTCACACAATAAAGATGGAAATGATATATCAAAACATTACACCTATAGGCCTTTGGATAATTTTTTAAATGAAACAAATGATGACTTTAGGAAAATTTGCCGAAAAATTCTTACAACTTGGTTAAATAATCAAGCTGCAATTCATAAAATATCATAGCTAAGACAAGGAAAATTTAACCAAATTTGCTAAATTTAATGGAAATTATATAAAATAACACATATTTATTATAAACTATCGGTAGAGTTTGATATTTGGATAAAACTTGACCCAAACTTAAAAAAGTAGCACCAACTGACACAAAGCATTATAAATAGTATAGTATGCCTTTAAATAATACCATTTTCTCTCATAACTACATATTATATCAGCTGTAAGGGATATGAAAACAGTACAAAAAGAGTAGATTAGATTCCTATGAAGTTTCAGAAGCCAAACATTGGCCATAACTCCACCCAGTGTTTACAATTTAGTTACACTTCTGCTTTCTGATGCAATTCCAGATAATGTAGGTCAAAATGAACTTCTTGTTAATCCTCAAGATATTCATGAAAGTATTTTAAACATCTCATAAGACATTGTGTCTGCCGTAACTGGTTTGCATACACCCAAGCATGTTGGTTTAGCTGTATATGTGTATCATAAAACTAGGAGCAAAGATATCATAACTATGCTTAGTCGGTTAGGATATTAGTTACGTTGAGCTCCAAAGGGTCTTAGGAACTGTAGAGGCTGAAGTTGATGAACAAACAAATGATGAAAACATATTTATTACTGCAAATATAGTTTCAGGTAAGTCCACTCACTTTGCAATTGATAATTTAGATTTCTCTGAATGTACACT